>NW_015638606.1:740836-756707 GCF_001515625.1 Sinocyclocheilus rhinocerous
CAGTTCGGTGGCGCTAGTAAACACGTCCTCTCTGCGCTGTCGAGTCGGTCGCGCCGCTCGGTCCATTGAGCCGCGCCTATGACAGGTCAGCGCGGCGCGAACACTTTAATACCGTGCCGTTTCGTCCCACATTTGGGTTGTTTGGCTTCCCATACTTTTGTCCATCCCGGCGCCTCATAGTAACGATGTAACCTGCAGAAAGAGTCTCTGAAAAATCCCCACCACTAATGCACAGACTGACAGTCTGTCTAAAATACACAAACACATATGCAAGGAGAGAATAATGCCAGAGAAAGCAACACCATAAACAAATATAAAAATGAATAAGTGGATCTTGAAATCAATTATCTAATTACAATCAACCAAGTAAATCAAATAAGTACTAGATCAAGTTTTTGACACTGCTGCTAGTTACACATATTCTTAGCCCATTTCATCTGTCTCTATTTATTACGGTCTATGGCATCCCTCGCTTTTACCCAAAGGACAAAAATGACTCATAGCACAAATACACACAAACAGCCGGCTCATCAAACAGCTCATCAATCTACGGAGTAATCCGAAAAGAAAATCAAAGGAAAGTGTGTCCTTGAGCTACAATGTGTGTTTGAAATATGTGATGAGTTAGACAATAGATACAGAATTTGATACAGACTTTCAGCATTTTCACCTCACTCCATGGGGTTATTTGTAGGAAGAAGCGTTGACAGACAGGCAGCAGCTAGTGAGGCTGGGAAAATTCTCATCCAGCACCCGTACGATCAGCCCTGGCGCCCCCCAGGGCTGCGTCCTCTCCCCACTGCTCTTCTCCCTCTACACAAATGACTGCACATCTAACGACCCCTCTGTCAAGCTCCTGAAGTTTGCAGACGACATCACACTCATCGGCCTCGTTCTTCAAGACGCCCTATTACCATAGCGAGAAGTGTTGAACCAATGTAGGATCTCTCTGCCACAACATTCAACCTATTCTCTTGATCCGGTTCAAAAAGATAAAACTATAAAAGTGCCTTAGACATGTAGTGATGTAGATAAAACTGACTGTTAGTTTTGTTATAAAAAAACAGAAAAGTGACAATGATTCATGCTGCCTACTTCAGGCAACGACTACATGAATCTTATAAAATATATTTCAAAGAAAAAATTCTAGCTGTTTCTTTTTTTAACACAGAAAACCACTTATTTACTCAATGGAGTGAAATATGACAAGACACTTTGACTTTTGTAATTCAAGCCTTACATTTGACAACACGTTTCACACTCTCATTCTGACTTAGGCTAATTGAAATGGCATATCTTGATTATTTGCAACTGACTTGATTCATACTTGTGAAATGAAGACCTATATTTAACTTAACTAATTAACTTTTTAATAATGTTGTGTTCTAAAAATTTGGAAATTATGAATGGTGTTAATGAAGTTATTATTTTATGACAATACAAGTAACATGTGATGATCTTCAGTGATGTTTGGCTTGATACATCTAATTGCACTTCTCCAAATAGAGGACTGAAGGATCTTGAGAGTAAAATACATTCACAATACTTCACAAAAGCTATCTTTATTCTCCTTTTTATCTTCTGACAGCTTAAAATCCAAAAGTATGTGTGCAGGCTCATGATGTCTCATTAAAGTGCTCATGTGCAGCGAGTTTCTTCTCAAAGGGCTCTGAACTCTAAAAGAAGCCACAGTCATGCTCCAAGTGGATGACACCAGCGGCTTGAGGAAAACAGCAGGCACTTCAAGCTCATTTGGCTTTGGCTCAAATGGAGTTTAAAAATGCTATAAAATCACTGCCCTTAAAACATACAACATTATGTGTAAAATGTTTGGCTGATTTACAGACTGTTCCTCTAGACACAAACACACAATATCAAAAAATTCATGATACAAACATAATATTTGTACAGTTATAATGGCATTCTCCCTAATAGGTTGCTTATACTCAGCAGGGCTGGGTTTATTTATTCATAAATATGGTAAAATCTGAAATACTATTACAATTTAAAATAACTGTGTCCTATTGTAATATATTTTAAAATGTAATTTATTCCTTGATGGCAAAACTGTTTTTTTTTCAACAGTCATTAGTTCAGTCTTCAGTGTCACATGATGCTTTAGAAATCATTCTAATTTGCTGATTTGCTCCTCAATGAACATTTATTTTTATTATTAATGTTGGAAATGGTTTGGCTGCTTAATATTTTTGTGGAAACTGTGAGAAACAGAAAACTTCTATAACATTATAAACATTATTATAAATGCCTTTACTGTTACTTTTTTGATCAATCCAATGCTTTCTTTTCAACAACAACAAAAATCTGACCGACCCCAAAATTTGGAAACAAATGCATGCACATAAGTTTCATTTTTCTTCTACCTGATATTTTTACATGTGTATAGTCAGGAGCACATTACACATTTGAGTCTGATGCCTCGGGGGACTCTTTTTATCGCCCGTACAGAGCTGGGACATAATTCATTTCATAAGACTCAATTTACAGAGCAATCAGGGATTAATGTTCATCCCGGTCTATAAATCAGCATTTTTATCAGGCCTGAGACCCTCTCAGCATGCTAATGGCCAGCGTGAGAGCAGCTGTGTTTAAAAGAGCTGGAAGGAACAAGCTCGTGGCAGTAATTGGAATGGTCACACCCACAGGCCACACAAAAAAAGACTGACTGAAGGAAAGAGTGGATAGTGTAAATATAGTTTTGGGAGGGAAGGAGATGACATTTGCTGTGACAGAAATCAATCAGATGTCCAGCATACACAGATTGGCCCAGACTTAATAAAGGACAACATTTTCAGTGAATAATGGCGTAAATTTGGGTCTGTTCCTCACACAAAGCTACATCACATGATTTAAGAAGGCTTATAACGCATCTTTGTTAAAGCTTTCCACTTTTCTGTTGTGAGCGGGAAAAAATGTAAATAATACAAAAATAAAGACACCAAATAGTTTCTAGTCTCCACTGACTAATTTTATAGTATTTTTTTCCATATTATGGAAGTCAATGGGAAACAACAAATGTTTGGTTACCCACATTCTTCAAAATATCTTCTTTTATGCTCAATAGAAGACAGACATTCATACAGGTTTGGAACAACCTGAGAGTGAGCAAATGATGACAGAATTTTAATTTCTAGGTGTACTATCCCTTTAACGCACCAGGCTATCCTCACTATGAAATGCCTCCCACTGTATGACAAATATACATCATATCTTTTCATCCACAGTATCTTCCTCTGGCTTAGTGCAGGTAGAATCCATCTCAGATTTATCCACTTACAACCAATTACTGTAATACTTACACTGGCCAACTTCATTCATTAAAATCATGATTACATTTGTCTAGTGGGGTAAAGGCTGGAATGAAACTACTAAAGAGAGAGAGAGTGAAAAATAGATAGGAACAAAAGAAAAATAGGCCTCTGCGCCATTATTTGGAAGATTGCCCTGGAGAGCAGTAAGATACATCCTACTGAAGTGATCAGATTCTACTCAAGTAATGAAGCAGTCAGCCATTTTAATGCCTTGGAAATTACAGAAGAGAAAATGGCTATTTAAATGCAGTACTTGACCATGCTGAAAAATGACTTACTCAGCCTGGCTCCCACATTAAGCAAAAGTTACCGACAGGGGGTTTATACCTATCACCTTAGCTACATTCATGGTGAATGACAAATTTAAAACTGCCAGTAGATCGAACGACTGAATGACAAAAAAAGCTGATCCATATGTGGTTTGAACTCAATAATGCAACAGTCTCAATTCACTAATTTTCACTTTCTCTATTCATGCTGGACAAAGCTATAGTCTCCTCGATGTGTCTGAAGAAAAAGGAATATAAAAGCCACTCTTATGAAAATATTAATATGTAAGTTCTAATACAAGAGATTACAGGACGTCTGGAACTGGAGTGTCTTCCTATGGACCTCTTCATGGTCTATACATGAAAATATAACAATTTCCATATTCAGCATCACAGCACAAAACGCACATAGCACGCCACAGTGCACACAAAGATCTACTGTAGATTAATTTAAGAAAAAGACATCTGTGTTATGAACCTATTATACTGCGGAGCATTAACCTCATGCTGTTAAATGAAAGATCTTTCACACTCAAACATTTGCAGCAACATTTGCTGGGCATTTAAAACTATGTGAAATGTTATAGAGATTCTAGTTACACAAAAAGAGAGATTAAAATCTTTGTTTTAGTGTGTTTTTCATGACCTAGCGAAGAGTGATCACTGGAATGTTGTGGCTCACACTCATTCAGTGCTTGCGAAGGACAACTGTATTTATTAACAGGTGTGACTCTTAAATTAAGCTATGCATATAACATCTCACTAGAGCAGATTCAGTGTAGTCTGTATGAACAAATAACAAAAGCCAACTAGATTTTTTTTTGGCAATAGCCAAAATACAGCAACTGGATACAAAACCTTTAAAAATACACACAGCTCATATCACCATTTCTGTGTATTACAAGAACCAAACTTAAAGTCATGTGGTGCAGGCAAGTGCAGAAATATACAGGAAAAAATACAGTAACATTAAACAAGAAATTATATCAAAGAAGGGTTGATGAAATGTTTTTGAAAGAGGTCTCATGCTCACCAAAGTTGCATTTATTTGATCAAAATTACAGTAAAAACAGTAACTGTGAAATATTATTATTATTGAATTATATTATTACAATTGAAAGTAGCTGTTTTCTATATGAATATATTTTAAAATGTATTTTATTTCTGTGATGGCTGAATATTACTCCAGTCTTCAATGTCACATGATCCTTCAGAAATCATTCTAATATGCTGATTTAAAGAAAGACTTCAATGTTTTATTAGTTGTGCTGCTTAATATTTTTGTGTGAAAACTGTAAATTTTTTCAGGATTCTATGATAATAGAACATTTAAAAGATCATTTACTTGAAAATGGAATTACTATCTACTTGATGGTCAGATCACATGATATTTGACAAGAATTCAGATCACAATAATTATTTAGTTTAAGTTTTTCTTGAAAATGGTATAAAAGTTTTGCAAAATAATCTAAAACCAAAATGACTACAAAGAGTACATTTCTAAGAACTTGACGAGTTTTAAACTAGATTTTTAATTTTGTTTATGACACTCTTATATGTTATTGACCCACATCGCAATATCATAATTGGATCATGAGTTCGTCATCAGCCTCACCAACATCTCTCATTCATGTCTATGGAGCATCCATTTTTATGTCTTCTGTCTCATCAGACTCATACTGGCACTATTTAATGACTGAGGTAATCCAAAAACTCAATTTAAACTTAATTCTACTTGTGTAATTGTTACGCCTCAAGGGCTCATTAAACGTCTACATCTACACCACTATTAAAAACAAACAACTCTTTGCCTCAGTTCAGTAGTCCAGAGTCTCTCAGAGGCCACAGAATGCACATATGAAACTTGCTCCATGGACGGTAAGTGGCTTGACAGATCACTAAAGGTCCTGCTTGCCATATGGAGCTAAAGCTCAGAGAGTTTCAGAGTAGAATGAGACTTCTGAAGCAGTCGGGCAAAAAAAAAAAAAGGAGCCATGATCTGATCACCCTCTGGCATGTGCTTCTTCTCCCTTCTGTTTTACAATAATTCTCCATTTCAGTGGCAGCAAGCTGCCAAGCGAACCAGACCCAGCCCCACCACCAGCTGGTCCTCCGACCTGCAGTTTTATGTTGTGGAAATGGGTTTTCAATTAAAAAGACTATTCAAACATTTTTTAATAGGTTTTTTTACCCCCTGAAATGGTGGAACTCATTATAACCATGAAATGTAGTACATCAAATGAAGTGTGAAAGTTTTCTTGTTCTTTATTTATGTGGTGATTTATTATAAGTAAATTAATAATTCGATTATGTGAAAAAAAGCAATGATGCACCATTAGAGGCTGATGAAACGAACAATGCTCTGTTGCTGCTCTCAAGCTCTTAAACAGGAAAAGAGTCAAGGCTAATACAAACAAATACACAAACAGATGTATATTCGAACACACAAACAAACTTGCCCTTATTTTTTTATTTGTGTGTGTGTGTGCGTGTGTGCGTGCGTGCGTGCGTGTGTGTGTGTGTGTGTGTGTATGTGTGTGTGCGCGCCACTCTATTTTTGCAAACCCAACCACTGGATAGTTTGCTGGTTGACGGAACACTCACCCACTTAGGAATCCGTAAAACTGCTAAAACATGCCAGAGCTTTGCCTGAACAGATCTACAAGATCCACAAGCGTGCAGAATAAATACATAAACAAGCACAACTTCTAAATACACACACGCATACCTAAGCAACACTTGCCCACTGCCTCTGAAGCAAGGAAATGACTTGTGGAGATGAGGTCCACTAAACAGACAGGGTCATTAGAGCCGGGCAAACAGCAGTTCTCTCAGGCCACTGATGGCTAAACTACTGCAGCATGTTGGTGACGTCCATGAGCTGCACACAGCAGAGCTAAATAGACGGGGAAAATGTTTAGGGACTCTGGGAGGCAGCTGTGAGCCTAACAATGGCTTTCTTTTGACATGGGAATTGTTAAGGCAGACTGTTGCAGGGCAAACACATTTAGTGTAGCCTACATCTTCAGTTGTGAAGGAATAGAGGAGAGAAATGGATAATTAAGAGATGGAAAAAAGGAGGTCTGTAATACCTTAAGAAAGCATGAGCTGTGAAATAATTCATTGTTAACAGCCCTACGAAAAATAAATAAATAAAATAAAATAAAAACAGTTGGGAACTTTTGAATTGCCATCAATGTAGAAAAAGGATTTTGCATCAGTGTTATGGTTCCTCTGAAACAGGAAAAGAGTCAAAGCTAACACACACACACACACATATACAAAAACACACACACACACACACACAAAATATACACATACACAAACAAACTCTTACTTTTTATTTATTTGGAGTTTTTTAATGATAAATTTCATATATTAATAACAGGGTTCTAGACTGCGACCATTTTTTGAGAATGTGTGAGTTAAAGGTGGGGTATGTATTTTTTTAAAAACGCTTTAGAAAACTAAGTCGGGCCAAGTACCAAAACAAACTTGTAGCCAATCAGCAGTAAGGTGCGTGTCTACTCATGATGCGGAGGAGAGAGCGCTCAGTGCACAGGACGGACATTAGCCGAGCCGAGCGACGACAGAAAGATAGAGATGGCAGATAAAAAACAAAAGAGGAAAACGTCTGCGGAACAAAAGAAGGCTTACGATAAGGCAAGAAGTAGGACCCGTGTAAATTTCAGATCAGTTTCCCAGCGCTGGAGAGAACTCAAGGAGCGGGAAGGCCGAGGTTGCTTTGTTTCTTCTCGATAGTTGAGTAACATTGGTTTTGCTTTGTTTCACAGAAGTAATATATGCTGAATTTTGCTTGAATATGCTCGTGTGTCATGTTCGCTTGTTTGTTCATCTGCAATCGTATTGGCGTTCCCTTCAGCTATGATAAAGACACATTCATTTCCACACCCTATAAGCCTGGAGCGTCTAAACCTCCTCCACTGTCTGTTTCAAGCGTCAGCTCCCAAAGTGTGTCCGAAAAGTAAGATAATATGTTTAATACAGTAGATAATAATACAGCCGATTCCGCCATAATCGTTGCCTGGGTTGCGTACGTATGTGTGGGGCAGAGCTATCAAAATAGGGGCGTGTTTGTTTTGGTGATTTTAAATATCAACACTGGCTACCAGAAATCACTCACCCTGCCTTTAAAATTTGATGTGGTTGCATTTGTGCGAGTGCATGGTCTGCTCTGATTTCCCTGATCACAAATAATACTGATGAAAAAGAACGGGTTGAATGTTAATCCCACTTTTGTTACCATATAACTATAAACTATTAGTCGTACCAGTGCGAACAGTGGGAAGAATGAGTCTACAGCCCTGAATAATATAAAAATATTATATAATTATATATAAATATATTTACCAGAATTTCCCAGTTTTGCATCCGTGTTATTTTAGTATTAGCCTACTTTTTTATAGTATTTATTAATATTTTGATTTTACTTTCATTTTTATATTTTCATTTTTTATCTCAGTTTAAATTCATTTTGTTATGTGCTTGTCATTTTTTATTAGTTATATATACAGTGCTGCTTGAAAGTTTGTGAACCCTTTAGAATTTTCTATATTTCTACATAAATATGACCCAAAACATCATCAGATGGTCCTGAAAATATTCAAGTCCTGAAAATATACAAAGAGAATCTAATCAAACAAAGGAGACAAAAAATATACTATGTCATTTATTTATGGGGAAAAATTATCCAGTTTTAAATATTTGTGAGTGGCAAAAGCATGTGAATTTTTGCGTTAAGTATCTGGTCTGACCCCCTTTTGAAGCAATAATTGCAGCTAAACATTTCTTGTAACTGCTGATCAGTCCTGCACAATGACTTGTTGGAATTTTAGCCCATTCCTCAGTGCAGGACCTGGGTTTCCTCCTATGAACTGCTTCCTTCAGGTCCTTCCACAACATTTAAATTGGATAAAGGTCCGTACTTTGACTCGGCCATTCCAAAATATTAACTTTGTTCTTCTTTAACCATTCTTTGGTAAAATGACTTGTGTGCTTGGGGTTGTTGTATTGCTGCATGACCCACTTTCTCTTGAGATTCAGTTCTCGGACAGATGTCCTGACATTTTCCTTTATAATTTGCTGTTATTATTCAGAATGTATTGTTCCATCAATTATGGCAAGCCATCCTGGCCCAGATGCAGCAAAATAGGCCCAAATCATGATACTACCACCACCATGTTTCACAGATGGGATAAGGTTCTTATGCTGGAATGCAGTGTTTTTCTTTCATAATGATTTTCATTTAAACCAAAAAGTTCCATTTTGGTCTCATCTGTCCACAAAACCGTTCTCCAGTATTCCTCTGGCTTGTCCGCATTATCTTTAGCAAACTGCGGATAGGCAGCAATGTTCTTTTTGGAGAACAGTGGCTTTCTCCTTGCAACTCTGCCATGCACATCATGGTTGTTCAGTGTTTTCCTGATGGTGGACTCATGAACTTTAACATTAGCCAATGTGAGAAAGGCCTTTAGTTGCTTAGAAGTAACCTTGGGGTTCTTCGCAACCTTGTGGACTATTACACGTCTTGCTTTTGGAGTGATCTTTGTTTGTCAAACACTCCTGGGGAGGGTAAAAGTGGTCTTGAATTTCCTCCATTTGTACACAATCTGTATGACTGTGGATTTGTGGAGTCCATACTCTTAAGAGATGGTTTTGCAACCTTTTCCAGTCTGATGAGCAACAAGAGCTCTTTTTCTGAGGTCCTCAGAGATCTCCTTTGTTTGTGCCATGATTCACTTCTACAAACATGATCAGACTTTGATAGATCCCTGTTCTTTAAAGTATTAGTTATATTAATTATATATATATTTCTATTTAGCTTTTATTACCCATTTATTAATATATTTTTTTATTTTAGTACTTTATTTTTTTTTTCAGCTTTATTTCAATTTTCAATCCATTTACATTTTTCATTTTATTTTTGGCTAACAATAACAACAACACTTTATTGCATGCACAATGGTGTAGATATGGCATCTACCAGCAGAGTTAATTGCCTGGGAGACAGAGAAACAGTAATCCTTTTTTGTTTTAACTTGCCAATACAATGATACTTATTGACTTGGACACAGCATGAAGCAGGAAGTTAAAATTTCCAGTCATATACCAATGTCACTGTACATATACTCTATTCACAGTGAGTTTGTCACTGGTGATTAATTTATTACACAACCAGCTGTCTATTAATAGTGGGTTACTGAGATAGCGCGCAGTGATAACAATAATGAAGCTGAATCAAAGCTTAAATAAAGTTGTCAAGCAGACAAAACATTGGAGGGAGCCAAACATATGAAGAAGAACCCTCATTCACAAGACCAGTAAACCAGGGCCTAACCTTGTTTGGAGGAGAACTGGAGCAAAGCAACTGGGCAGCAGAACAAGACCTCTGCCAACATCCATGGAGCTCAACCGTCTGGGTGAGGGATTAAATAAGAGAGCATTATACAAAATAGTGTCTCCATTCTGTTCAGGGATCAGGTCTGTAGGCCATGCAGATGTGTGCTGTAATGCTCTAATAGGATTGACTGAATGCAGCACAGGAAATGCTGGGCCTCAGCACCTCTGGCCAGGTCTTTGTGATGGGTCAGAAAATGACAGCTGTGATGGGGTTATGTCTCTCAAGCTGCCATGTAGCTGTTTTCTAGGCAATTATATTTTTAGGGTGTTCAGGAAGAGAAATACTGAAATGCTTCCTCTGTATGTTGGCTGTCAGTGTTGTTAGCTGTCACCTCAGTTTAGTTTTTGTAACACTCTCCCAAACTCAATTTTTTTTTACGTTGGTTTATCCACAGGAGGACCAGTAGGAACTTGATGGTCTTTTTCTCCTTTCTCCTTTTGGTGGATCTGAGAACTTTTCACATCAAAGTTTGTTCCAATTTGTCGGTGAGTACAAACGGGTTTTCAATTGATGTAAAAGCATTCCAACTAACTTCCAGACACTTGGTTTAAACCTTATTGTTAAAATTATTAGTTAAAAGCATTGATAGTATAATTTGAGATATTTTTTATGAGGACAGAAACGTTTTGTTTAATTTTGTAAATCAGTTCAAACTATCATTACACAATCAGTTCAAACTGTGTCTGTCACACACACACACACACACACAAGCAATACCACTGTGGTGGAGCTACAAAAATGAATGTAAATCATAAGCACTCAAAAACTTCAAGAGTTCATTATCAAGCTACTTGCAAAACAAATCCATTAGTGCTTAAAAGTCAAGCTGTCAGATTGTATGTATATTTCCAGCGAGATCGTAATATGCTGAGACTGATTTGAAATGCAACAGTTTGACTTTAATGAAAAATACTGAGAATGTCTTGAATATTAAGGTGTTCAGTAAGATGAATGCATAATGAACAGAGAATTTACTCACGGAGCATTCTGCCTCTTTCCTAGTGTGTGACAAGACTATGATCCTTCACAATGTTAAACCATGACGCATTGACTGACAAGCTGCCACATTAGACATTCTTATAGCCAATTTCCACCCTCACAAAACACCTTTCATTCAGTAGTCACTCAAAACTAACAAATGAGTCAGTCTGAATCACACAGATGACAAGGGTATTAAACAAAGTGATTCTATAGTTTACTTTGTTGTCAACAGTATTTTGCCACCATTCATTACTTGGTTACAGCAAGATCCAACACCTGGCCCACAGTGCACAATGCACGTCATTCTCCTGACAAATCTAATAATCATAAAGCTGCTAATGGCCTAAAAACAAAGCACAGCGAATCTGCTCTTATCATCCTAATAACAAGGACTGTCTATCATATGACACTTTTCTTAATTCAACACTAACGCATTCTAATTAAGTCATATTTCTGTAACAACAAATGCAAACAATTAACCATTTTTACATTCTTGCCTTTTTACTGCTGCATATAACTTCATTAACCTTTACAGTATTTTTAACCTCTTTATATTGTATGCAAAATGTTTTCATATTGTGCCAAATTAACTCTGTTTAAACATTATATTTAAGAGATATAATCATGACGTGGTGCCAACACAGACATACATGTATTTGCTGATAATTGAGGCTAAATATCAGAAATATTTGCTGATATTTCAATATTTCTCTCTGGTGCTGTAGCTTATGATTTCACAGGCTTTTCAAATCATATGTAGCTAATCAATAAAAAATACCACCATAGCCTTGGCAAGAAGGGCAAGTAAGGTGCAGAAAAAAGATATAAAAGCAGTAAATGAGAATGAAAGTCAAAAAGACATGTACCAAAAGGAAAAACTATCCACAGAGCAGTAACGCAATGAATCCATTATGAGCAGTCACCTAATTCTCTTTTTCACTGGTGAAATATTACAAATCTCAATTAATTTTTAGCAACGCTGCTTCTTTAAATTAGGTTTCAATGATGTCTTTATGACTAAGAGCAAGACAAAGAGGAAATCACTGTTCTTTTCAGTAGTTATTTTCAACTTACAGCCAGCACGAATAATTGATTGCATGCTTTTATTAACTTAGACAATATTCCATTACCTCTAAGGCAGGGCTCCTTGTCGGTTCCTAGGGATAAGTTGATTTAAAAGGATCGTTATGAAGCCTCCTGAGATGGCAGCACTAATTGTACAAATGATAAAACAAGTCTGCCTTTATCTCACAGATGACGGAGCATTTAAGATGAGCTAAAATGAGGTTTGAAATCCATTAGATGAGGGACAGGGATCTGTTTTAAGGTTCTGGCACATTACTAAGATTCCTCCATTCCTGAGCAACTTGTATGCTGCTCGTAGATAGTCACTTGGCAAAAAAAATGTTCTTTGAATTTGAACAGTTAAACAAATGGTTTTAGCAAACAAATGACTCTGGAGTTTGGACTGTGTTTATTTAATCTCAATTACTCTTAAGAAAACATCACGAAAGCAGAACCCTGTTTCCATGGCAAACGCCTTCCAAACAAACTCCAATCTGGAAGCGGGCGGTGTATCATCAAATTCTCCATTGTTTGAGTATCATGCTGCATTTGATTTTGTCCTTTGTCTGAAAAGTTCTCAATCTTACTCCTTAGAAACAATGCAAATGAGAAAAGCAATCAGTGCATTGGCTCAGAAATTTAAGCTTACTGGCTACTTCATTTAGTTCAAAGGTTCATTTAGTACAAAGTGTTGAATAAGAGCGTGAAATCAAATGAAAACCCAGCCTTGCAGTCTGGCATTCAAGGCTAGAAATAAGCCAATCTTAATTCAAAAACCTGTTCCCAGCTCTACTGAGTGCTTAACAAATTAAGCCGAATGGATTTCTTGATTTGCAAGCCAACACAGCACAATCAAACCAAACTTTGAAATGAATGAATAGAGGAGACAGGGGCTAGTCATCACAGAGGCTTGTTTGCCTAGAAAACAAATGATTGTCTAGCAGTAGGTTTGTGAGTTAAAAAATATAAATAAATACAAAATATATTTTTAAAAATTATATATATATACATACATGTATATAGAAAATTTGTGTGTTAACTTCAATTTTTGGTATGATCTTTTACATTTTTTGTTTCATTAATTTTTTTTCATAGTTGTTTTGCTTTTTAAATATCATTCAGAAATGTAATGTATGACACATATTGCCCTATGTGAAGGGTGATATTGCCATATATAATTTTCACATATACTGTATTTACATTCTATACATATTTACATTCTCTGGGTAGATGAACATATACATTTATAATATAAATGGTAAAAATTGTACATATGTTAATATCTATATGATGTACATATGTTAATATCTATATGATGATTTTTATATGGTATTATATGCAGCCACCATATATGTCAACAATATATATTTAAATCTAACTGTATTAAAATAACATATATACAAAAAAAAAAAAAAATTTTTGCCCTATGTGAAGGGTGATATTGCCATATATAATTTTCACATATACTGTATTTACATTCTATACATATTTACATTCTCTGGGTAGATGAACATATACATTTATAATATAAATGGTAAAAATTGTACATATGTTAATATCTATATGATGTACATATGTTAATATCTATATGATGATTTTTATATGGTATTATATGCAGCCACCATATATGTCAACAATATATATTTAAATCTAACTGTATTAAAATAACATATATACAAAAAAAAAAAAAAAATTATTTTTTGTAATAATTTTTTTTAAATATGTCTATCTTTTATATTTACTTATATAATATCAACATGTATTGAAGGGTTTAAGGATAGACATGTACAATGACACATGTCCAAAAGTGTATTACAGATAGAGCTAGATAGATAGATAGATAGATAGATAGATGGATAGATGGATGGATGGATGGATGGATGGATGGATGTCCATGTCCATATGTGCCGAAAATTGAAGAAAGACAGAAAATTGAGATCAGAGTAGAAAAATTTGACAGCCAGCACTGGTCTCCCCTACTATAGTTTTTATTTTGACTGTAGCTTTCACTGTAGAATTTTCAAATAACACAGCAGGATTAGCACAGACAAATAAGAGGGTCAGTCAACTAAAGTACAAAATACAAAGCCACAGGCACAGAGGTCAGTCATCGCAGACCAGTGGCTGGCCATGAGCGTCTCTAGGCGTATTAGAGTGCAGCACGCCATGCGTTTTCAACTAGTGTCTGTGTTACTGCTGAGGCATTATGGATATTGCACAAACTCAAGGCTATATCTCTTAATCCGCTAATCTGCAGAGCACAGGGAATAGCTGGCTACATATGTAAGACCCTGGAATGCCGGGGCAATGCTCTTAACATAAAAATGTCATATTCACTTCCCTCAGCAGAGATATGTTTACACAAGTCGCCCACACTCATGCATTGTAATTTGATGTAAGCTGTTCGGTTGATAGGGTGGCGTTCTGAGACGTGGCTGTATGAGTTTCCCAGGTGAGTTGGTGTGACAGGCCGCGCAAAGCTGCTGATGACGGCGCGCAAAAACCATGAGTCCCTCAGCTACTGAATGTACTGCAGCAAGTAAAAAGTTAAAAAGTGGTAACGAAATTACTATAATCCATAAAGTCAATCCACTGTAGTCAGTGCTTTTGAAACATGGATTGAATAAATTGACTAAAATATTAATAATATAACATATTTGATGTTGGACATTAAAGCATGATGAGCATGATGTGGATTTTTTTTATATGTTATATTAATAATATATCATATTTGATGTTGGACATTAAAGCATGATGAGCATGATGATTTTTTAAAAATAAAATATGCTTTAATGTCCAACATCAAATATGATATATTATTAATATAACATATAAAAAAAAATCCACATCATGCTCATCATGCTTTAATGTCCAACATCAAATATGTTATATTATTAATATTTTAGTCAATACAGAGAATAATCAACAGATTAATTAGTTGTCAAAGTAGTGATCAGCTGCAGCCCTAGTTGTATACTGTACATACAACTAACACTACATTTTAAGGAACAGTTGCTATTAGTCAGGACACCGATGTGCAAACAAGACAAATAGTATGAATCATTTGTCCACCTGCTTTGCTGGGTTGTTTTGCAATGCAATCAGATACAGCCCCATTTTAAGCCTTCATTTGCTGTAGTTGTAAAGCTTTTCAAAGAAGTGTAATTAAGGTGACAACTCTAAGACAGGAAAATGGAGCCACTTTTTCGCATACGTTTCTGATGGGTGGTTAGCGATTGTTCAAAATGTCGAAAGACTGACTCTAATCTACTTTCTGTTTTGAATATACAGTGGATAAGCACCTTCTATTGCTGTAATCTTCCATGCAGAATGCCTAAAAAGACGACAAATCTGTTTGTTTTGTTACAGGCAATCAGCATCAGTGAAAGCACCTTAAACTACAGCATAAAGAGGCAGATAATCAGACAGAACACAGAGAAGTGAGGGAATAGGTATGCGTAGATTTTTTTAATTAACTAAAATAATTCATTTTAATCCATTATTTAAAAAAAAATGTTATTCCACATTTTGCTCAATGTTGGGTCCAAATAATGGGCCATTTGAAGGCTCTGAAAACAAATATAGTGACTGTATCTAGGCTATGATTTACTTTATATGCAAAAAAAAAGGTTATACTAGGGCTGGACCAGAATATTCGATTATTCGAATATTCGTTCGGTGGGTTGGCATTCGATTTTCAATTTTGAGATTCGAATATTCTTTCTTTTCTTTTTTTTTTCAACACCTGGCATCCCCCGCGAAACGGTTCTCATTCGCACTTGAATATGAATCGCCCATGAGTGAAC
>NW_015638606.1:759399-768160 GCF_001515625.1 Sinocyclocheilus rhinocerous
ATATTCGATTATTCGAATATTCGTTCGGTGGGTTGGCATTCGATTTTCAATTTTGAGATTCGAATATTCTTTCTTTTCTTTTTTTTTTCAACACCTGGCATCCCCCGCGAAACGGTTCTCATTCGCACTTGAATATGAATCGCCCATGAGTGAACATCATGATTCAGTTCACCTGGAAGAGAAGACAAAAATGCCGAAGACCTCAGCTGTGTGGGAGCACTTTAAATTGAGTGAGGACAAGACAAAGGCAGTGTGCTAATTATGCGATTTGAAACTGGCCTACCACAACAGCACATCAAGTTTGAAAAATCTGTAAAAGTTCTGTAAGTAGTATATTATATTTATTATATATAGTATATTGTTGGTGTAAAAAAACGAGCTACTTTTATTCGCCATGTTAATCAGTAATTTTACACATGATAAAAACATGCATTTAATTTGCTTGGAAAATACTTGCGAATACGGCAGTCATAAAAAAACGTACAGTAGCCCAGCCTAATAATAATTTGTCTATATTAAAAGTATTGCTCTTTTCAGACCTGTGTGTTTTGTATCACTACTGCAGTGTCCGTTCTTGGAGCATATAAGCCCTGCCCGCGTGAGGCGCGCCGCTTCCGGCTCGCGCTGTTCTGTAGTTTATTAAAAGTTTATTAATTCTGAACGTGTCGCGTGTCCAACAACTGCTGATTGGTTACCATTTTAAAGCAGTAGCTCAAATCACTAAATTAAAAAATTATTAAAAAACACAAACACAGAGAAATGTTAACTACACAGTTATTGTTAACCAAAACTGGTTACACTTTATTTCAATAGTCCACTTTAGACATTCTTTTAACTATAAGTAACTTTGTAACTACATGTCAACTACATGTCAACTAATTCTCATTAATTTGCAACTACATGTCTACTAACTCTCAGAGTAGACTAGGTTTAGGGTTAGTAGAATAAGTTGTCTACTAATACTCTACTAACTGCTAGTTGACAGTAGTTGCAAAGTTACTTACTGTTAACAGAATGTCTAAAGTGGACTATTGAAATAAAGTGTTACCCTAAAACTATATCAAAACATTTTTTGTTAATTCAAATATATCTGAAATAAAATATAATATAAATATTAGAGGAATAACCAAAACTTATTTCAGTTCTAATTTTTATTTAGTCCAAGTTGAAGCTCTAAAATTACTATCTGGAAATAAAATAAATAAAAACTAAAACTGATCTAAAACTAACATAAAAAATAAAATAAACCTAACTAGTAATATAAAAAATAATAATAAAATCACAAAAGCATCAATTACTAAAAAATTTACAAACATTTAAATGAAAACTGAACGTATAAAATTAAAGCCAATTCAAAATATTAATAAAAATAAATTAGTATATAAGTAATACCAAAATAACACACACTCACCTATCTTACTAGAATTTTAAACATGTATTTAATCTCCAACAACCTACATTTAATATAGAACATTTTTGCAAAATGTATGTTGCGTGCAGTCAGGACAAGCCTTAATGCAAGATGGAAATACATTTACAGATAAGGATATAACCATAAAATGAAAACCTTTATGCGCCATCACTATGTGGAAAATGTCCCAGCAGAGCATTCTTCAAAATACAGGTTTATAATGACATTGGGGTGTGTAAATAAATAATGACAGACTTTTTATGTGAACTATCCCTTTAAGAAACAGCACTTTCCCAAGTGAAGCTCCAACATGATGGATGTGTCAAAGGTGGTGATAAATAAAGCTTTTACTAAGGCAACTGACCACCAGAGATTTAAACAAAACAAGCCGCCTTAAGCAGCTATTCTTCACAACTAATACCATCAAGAGCTAAAGAGCAGATTAACTGAGACAAAAAAGAAATGCTTATCATCACCCAGTCAACTTCACATTGCATGACTAATGCAAAACAAGCCGCCTTAAGCAGCTATTCTTCACAACTAATACCATCAAGAGCTAAAGAGCAGATTAACTGAGACAAAAAATAAATGCTTATCATCACCCAGTCAACTTCACATTGCATGACTAATGCATGCAAAATAGTTGCCTACTTAGTATCATAACGCATACTAGAACACATTTTAACTTTAAACTGTCAAAATGAGAGAGAACGAGATTAACATAATTCATCTCAACGAAAAAAACACAAATGTGGAAAAGACTTTTTCGGCTTAACCTAGGCTAAGTCTCGTTCAGCATTTACTCTAGAAAGTCTGCAAATATAGACAGCGGTGGAGTTGTGCCAATAATAATACTCGTCAAAATTATTGTTATTTAGGCCTTTAAATGGGCTATTACATCCCGTCAGTTCACTGCAGCATGTTAGTTAGTATGCGAGCTCCGCTACTGCGGATGAGATAACACGCGCGCGCGTACAGCCGTACTGATACAGCGATATGTGAAGGAATTTAAACTGACAGTTAGAAAAATAAAATATATAAAGCATAATTACCTGTTAAGACGGATTAATGTCTTATAAGCACATCTTTTCTCTCTCTTCTTGAAAAGTTTTAGTCCTCGCTCACGTCGGAGTGTTTGCTCTCGAGCTGTTTCTGCGTTCCAGTCAGATACTTATTTAATTCTGCCTGTTGTAACGCTACAGAACGAGCCCGCGACCTAGAAAACTAAAACAAACAACCCATTCCGGAGTGGATGTCCATGGTGTCTCGCACAAAGCGAATGGTTTGGTAGTATAGCAAGCACATGGGTAAATGTTGTCATTCGTGCAGCTGTAATGATCAGGGGAGGGTTGAGGAGATGTTTGCCTCAGTAAGACGCTCAGGGTGTTGTTGGTGCTCAGTGAAGGTATCAAGGTGAGAGATTTTATGAATCATCGTAAACTAACCAATATTGTATAGCCTACTATTTTAGGCATTTTTAGTACTTAAAGGTACGGAAGCAAAAACAAATTAAAATGCTTTAGTGCCTTTTTTCTGTTTTTGTTATATTTTTCCGTATTTTTTATTATCTATGTTATTATTATTTCATTTTGTTATATTGTTATATTTTATTTTATCCACCGTTTTTATTTTTGTTATATATATTTTTTATTATTATTCTGAACATTTTTTGCTTGTTTTTTTCCTATGTTTTCTTCATTTAGTTTGTGTTTTTTTTGCATAAAAATAATTTAATTTGCTGGATAACATTTACAATGCAGTGGCGACTCTGTCCACTAGGAGCGCTAACAGAAAAGGGGCATCGGTGTATCCGAAATTGCCCCCATACCTTCATTAAATATTCCATACATTACTCCACTAATATAGTCCACTGAATGAGTGAATTTGGACATTGCGTGCACTGGAATTGTTACGAATGGTATCTCCTCACAAGAAAGGAAATTGTTCCGCATGATGCTTGTAGTGCGTGGGTGTTTTCTAGTGGCTAGCCATTGAGTGTACGTCTTTATTGAGGTGCATTATGGGATTGAATGAGTGCACTTGATAGCATGGTTTCGGACACCACTCAAATAGTCCACTATATAAGGGAATGGGGTAATTTTCAAGACAGTCAGTGTCTGTATCTTGAAAATTATCATGTAGTGCCAACTTCAGCCACTAGGAGATTCAGTAGTAAAGTATATTTCACGCTGACAGTGATTTACATCAACAAATGAGCAACGATGCAACAACTAGGAGTGCAGACATTGCCTGATACATTTGGATACACTGACACAAACCAGTGATGTAATCACTGTCAGTGTGGGGCTTAAGCATGAAATCTTATATTTAACTTTATATTTAACTTTATTGTCATATAATTTTAATTAATAAGATGTTTTTTTGCATTTTAACAAATAACCTTCTTTTACACAAGGAAAACAATAATTAAAAAAATCAAGCTGGGCAATATGTATATATGGCAACATAATTGCAATATTTATAAGCCCAGAATATTAGTGCAAGCTGATTCACAAATAACAATCAAAAAGACATGCACAATTTGTAGTGTTTCTTATTATCTGGGCACTGTTAAAAACATTTCCATATGCCGTTTATAAAATCCACTCTTAGCATTCGTGAGACAAGCCCATCCACAGAAATCAACCCAGGATAAATGATTTAAATTCTCTTTCTTTTGGTTATGTAACTGTCTGCCCGGTGTCTACATAACTGATGAAAATCAGTTGACTGAACCTCTGCCCACGGATGTCAAGCTGAATTTGGGGAGGAAGTAATCACACATTTCTGCCTAGAATATCTGACTGCAGTATTATACAAACATGTTTTTCTCCACAACACTGCTGGAAAATATGGTCCATGCCCCTCTTGATAATGACATATTGCATTCATTTAGTCCTCCAGAAAAATGCAGCTAATGGAAATGGAGGCCAGAAATCAGAGAGGCCACACAAATACAGCACTGATCTAACAGTTATTAATTATGCCAAATAATACCTGCTTCAGAAAAAAAAATTTGGATTTTGAAAACCGGACATACGGTGTAAGTAAAGGTTTATTTTATGCATGTAATAATTATATTTTATGATAAACCTTTTGAATAACTAATTCAAATCTGTCTGTGGAGACCAAACATTATTAAGAGATAACCTGTAAGACTTTACAATAAGGTTCCGTCAGTAAAGTAAAGGATGATGTACATGCAGCCGTTTGTTATCGTAGAATAAACCTAGACGCAATGAACAATACATATGTTGTTTATTCATCTTTGTTAATGTTAGTTAATAAAAATACAACTGTATACAACTAGATCCATTAAATAATATTAACAGATACAGCTTTTGACTTTAATGATGCTTTAGTAAATGTTGAAATTAACATTAATACACATTGAACTAAATTTTATACTGCTTTTTGGGGATTATTTTCCCATAAATAAACAACCTACAAAAAGAATCGCTTAAAAAATTCTCATCATGCTATATTATTGCCAAATATTGGATTCAGTTATTTTATCAACTTGTTTTCTTTCAGTTAGCACATGTTTGTATTCCTTTTTGGAACTGATTGATCATAGATTGATCTGAATGTATGCACCTCAGTTTTTGAGTGAATATTGCCAAAATAATCTATATCAAAATAATGTTTTTTCTTTCAAAAACTGATGCACATAAGCTCAGATCAATGAGGCCTATGATCAGTCAGTCCCAAAAAGAAATACAAACCTGTGCTAATTGAAAGAAAATAAGACAAGACAAAAAGTTTGAATCCAGGATTTGGTTAATGCATAATGACAGATTTACAAGCAAATTTTAAAAGGCCAGTCATTTTTGTCCAGGAACATCAAATTAGGTATAGGATTTTCAGCACAGCACAAGGGTTAAGTAAGCCTAATAAATGCTTTAGAAGTATTTTCTATTGTTAGCTCATGTTAACTAATGCAGTTAACAAATGGAACCTTGTTGTGAATTGTAACCAGAAAATAAAACAATTCACCTTTACAAGCACTTTGTGTATTGCAAGGCTTTATCTTGGTGGGATACAAAGCACCGGAGGCTAAACAGTACAGACCTAATGTCTCTACACTCCAGCTGTTCTGAAGGTGGCCCTATCCAAATGTATTTTTGGAGAAATGTCTTGACGATACGTTGGAGACGCTGTGAGCTCAGGAGGTGGTTGACTCCTGTGGTGAAATGCTTGGAGCATTTTGAGTCCGTATGTGGTAAGGAGGTGTGGGGAGCAAGGCGCAGTGTGTCGCTAATCGCTGTGTTTTTTGCATCCTGTGGAGATATGTTCACGCGGGGCTACGACACAAAGCCACAACACAGTTTCCAAAGCAACAGTACCAACTACATATAGGAGATGCAGAAGGAAAACTCTTTTCCCAGGTGCCATTGATTGGCTGTCATAATAACAGTGCCATTTGTTTATTTTTGGCTTGGTGAGGACAGAGAAATCCAAGAAGGAAAATGAACCAAACTCATGTTTTTCCGAATATACTTTGGAATTAATGTTAATAAATATATACTCTCAAAAAGTAATTGCTACTATAAATGTATGGACATGTTTTTAAATTGGACTGACCTAATCGTTTTCATAATGCTGTGTTTTTACTGCTGTCCCATTAGATTTGGCTTTAGGCCAGCTGGACATATTGAGCAGCGTCACTCATTCCAGCTTCTAATTGAAATTGTGACAAAATAGATATTCAATAGGCAGCAACTGTTTCTTTCTTCAATTAAGGCTATGCCAGAGATGGAACTGATGGAAACTGATATACACCAGTGCAATTATGCTATTTAGCATGATATATCAAACAGACCCTGCTGAAAGATGCTGTAAATGCAACAATTTGTGGGCAAAAAGCATCTCGATTAATCATTTTCTGTCTACACCACCGTTCAAAAGCTTTTTGAAAGAAGTCTTTAATTTTCACTATGGCTGCATTTATTTGCATTTAATATTACAAATAAACAAATTAATTAATTAATTACAGTATAAAAAAATATTTCTCTATTTTGATATATTTTAAATGTAATTTATTTCTGTGATGCAAAACTGAATTTTCAGCATCATTACTCCAGTCGTCAGTGTCACATGATTGTCACAGTGTCACAGTGTCAAATCTTTCTAACATTTGGTGCTTAAGAAAAATTTCTTTTTATTATCAGTGTACTATACTGTTTGCTATACCTCAATTTATTTGTATTTCATTTATTTCTTATATTTAATGTTCTATTTTTAAAAAAATGTGGTACTAATCATGAGAATAAACAAGTACTTTGATACCTAGTCACTCACAGAACTGCAGTGCAGGTTTGAGCTGGATGAACAGAAAGAGTTAACAGGCCAGTGGATTGATATTTCCCCTTGAGATGCAACTCGCCTCGAAAAGCTGTTTTTGATGTTACGCTCACCGAAGTCACCTTTATCTCTTTCTCGCTCTTCAGTCATTGGCTTTTGTGGCGTACTGAGGCCAAATCTGTTGACTGGACAGGTTTCTCAGAGACAACATTGAAAGTGCTTATTAAAATTTCTTCCCTGTCTGTCTGTGTCTCTGAGATAATGGAGATACTGAAATCATTCATTCTGTCCTACTGCATTTGTGACACCGGGTTATCTACCATTCACTCATACTAGAAGTGTGCTAGCCACAAAGTTTAGGAAGCAAAATTTCCACTGCAGTGTGTAACATTTTTGGTGGTGGTGTTGTTGTTTTGTTTTAATTATTTAAAATGGTCTTTATTTTCATATTTTCCCCCTGAGATCTACTTAAAACCTGTCACATTTTAGTTTTCATAAGCATTTTCTTCCCTCTCTTTGAACCTTAAAATGATAAAGTCTGTTTATTTTACTTTGTCTTTGCAATATTCTATTTTTTAACTATGTGTGTGATCATTTTGACTGACTCTGCATATGAACTGGTTTAGTGCTCACACTCCAACCAGTGAATTTGCTGTCAAGTCAAATATAGTCTTTAACTGCACCATGTTGCAAAAAGCAGCAGCCTTTACAGTATACGCTATATCATATGGAATTGATTCACAAAACAATACACATAGAAATGCTTAAAACAAAAACTACTTACACAAAATTGTTGTGTAAATGTGGGAAGTTAGCTATTTAGTCAGGGCCGGATTATCCATAGACGGGATTGGGCGAGTACCCTGGGGCACCAGCCAATAAGGGGGCACCAAGTGATTAAGATAATGACTAGACCTTTAAAATATTTTTCATGTTTTGTATATATATTATTTTGCTGAAAGAGATGCAGATACAAAATGAACAGTTAATTATACAATATATACAGATAGAATATAAAATATATGCATATATAAAGAATTGCGCAGGGCTCGAAATTAACTTTTTTACTTGGTAGCACTGGTGCTCCCAACTTCAAAAAGTTAGGAGCACCAGCAAAAATTTAGGAGCACTCACCAAAAATTTAGGAGCACCACAACTACAAATTATATATTAACAGATTTTATCCTTACATTCTTAACTTTAATGCAGATTTTGTTGTAGCCTAACGTTTCATAGAACGGCAGGCAGGTCACCGTATCAACATTCAGAAGGCACATACTCTGAACGTTTTTAGAGAAATTAAAACAGGCAAATATTTACTTATCTTTTATATCATTAAGATATATAGATGCATTTTTATCATTTTATCAATAAGCGATTTAGATTTTATTAGACCCCTTAACCTACCCCCAGACCTAAACCTACCCATTTTATAGCGAATATAAAACGATTGGTCAGGTCCAGCCTGGTCTCGTTGTTTATATGTAGGTATTAATACGTAACATTTACAAGCACAAAATGTACATTTTTGTATGTTTTTATTGATGCTAAAACAGACGTATTTCAACGTTTAAAACGTACAAAGCAGGAAAATAACCATTTTAGTAACAATAGCATTACAAATATTTTTATAGTCGCTAATAATCCCAGCCTATAATCCCACTCCTACCTCTAAACCTTAACATAACTATTTCTGTACTGTATAAGAAAAACATGACAGACAGATAAATGCAATTACAATAATTGATTTATTGCAAAAATGTCAAAAGCAGTACCAAAAGTAATACAAATGACGATGCGTTGCAGTCGCAGTCCTCTCTGGCGGAATACAGAAGGTTTGTGAGGTGCACCCTTACGAAAGAAAAGTTTAATATCCCGATTATTTTCCCGATCCACTCCGTGAAGATGAGAGGCAATGAGCGTTCGATTTTCCTGCCGTAAAACCTGTCGTTTGAAGCGGCAACATTTTGTAAAGAGCACTTCAGTCAGCGCGGGCTTTGGTGCTCACGGTCACTGGACTCGCTGCTCGGGATGGAGATGAAGATC
>NW_015638606.1:768170-771255 GCF_001515625.1 Sinocyclocheilus rhinocerous
AAACGCCTTTTGTGGCCCATGGCAAACAAAGTAAACATTACATGACAAGTAATGGTTAAACTATTGCAAAAATGTTATTTATTTTATGGATTTAAAGTGAAGTCTTGTTTAACATTATGTAGGCCTATTCTTGGAAACGAGCTCGCAGCACAAATCAAAGAACAGAACGAAATGTTATCATTTCATATTAAGTAAGTGAGTAAACAATTTAAAAATGCAATTGAAAGCATAAGGTCATTGATATGACAACTAAAAACAACAACAATAATAAAATTAATGTCGCGATTTCAATATTCATAAAGATTCATTTTTAGGTGTCTCAAAACGTCAGTTTTGTACGTTTAAATGCTGAAAATACGTAAGTATTTGTACGTTTAAATGCTGAAAATATGTCAGTATTGTTAGTTTTTAGTGCCTGTAAAAATTTAAGTAAATGTACGTTTTATAGAACCACATCAAAATGGGGGGGGGGGCACTTTAAATGTGGTCACTCTAGGGTACTACACTGTGTTAATCCAGGCCTGTATTTAGTATAGGATTTATTTCATGTTCTATCATTTATTTTCTAAAACTTCAAGGCTTAAAATAATTACAAAACAATGGCAAGTATATAATATTTTATATAGTATTATATACTGTATAGTACTTTTACACAAAAAACACTTAGCTATTTGATGTAGGATTTACTTCTATCATTCTGTTGTTTAGTTTCTCTAACTTCGAGACTTAAAATATTTACAAAGAATTGACAAGACGTTGAATTAAACATGTCATTTTAAAGTAGAAAGACTGAAATAGTATGTTCTATCTATATCTTATTTATCTATCTATCTGGATCTATCGTTCATTTTCTCTACATTCAAGACTTAAACGGTTTTTCAAAACTTTCAAACAAGGCTTTGTGAAGCCAATATTCAGTTTAAAAAAATGACAAGCATAAATTTCTCTGAATTTCTGTTCATTTACTGTAATTCATTAGAAAGAGTAAGTTTCACATTCACAAAAGTTTTGCATTCACACCAAAAAGTTTTGCAGCTTGGCTTCTATAAATGTTCTGTTTCAGATCCGACAGAGAGCTTTATTAGTAGGCTTCTTCAAGTCTCTTAATGGTAGAACAAAAACATGACGACAATGTATGCTTGTGTATAGAGTAAAAACTCATCTGCAACCACTTTGTGCATGATACACAGTTCTTGAAATCCAAAGATTGTTAATTGGTAGATCTTGACAGATAACACTTAAACCTAAAGGTGTAACGTCTGCAGCTGGCCATCTGTTCAACATAGCATCCAAATAGCAACACAACACAACACATTACCTGAGAGCTTGAGCTTTAAAATAGAACCAAGAACACTGCAAGTGCTGTCAGATGGAATTCATGATGGTTCAAACCATCAAGGTTTTCCCCTTTTGTCTGTTTTAACTATTGCCATTTGCAGATTGCATTTCATAAATGGAAATGTCAACAGAAGAGAGTACAAGCACTTAAAATGGTATTCCTCCTCAGACATGAACTCTTCTTACATAAGAGACTCCATTAGTAAAATTCACTATTCTCTCAGCCAGGAGAAGAGCTTTGAAATGAAGCTTTATAGAAAGATCAAAAAGAGAAAGTCAATCAGCTTCATATTTACGGTGGCTGACAGCGGCACAGTTGTTATGACAACACGTTTTAAACTCTCCGTAATGATAGATTAGAGGAAACGTGACTCGGTTTTGCAGAAGGCTTCTGTGATCGACAAGCAGACACGAGCACATCAAAAGCCGTACTTGGAACTCGTTAGCATTTCACATTAATCTGTGTTTGTGGAACCATGTTCAGTTATCCATAAAACACCATGTGTGTTCATTATTTGTATTCATACACAGTGTGAAATATAGCTGATATATGACCATTTAAGAGGTAGATACAATCATAAATTAAATACTGATAGTTCATTATGAGGAAATCCATTGAGGCTGAACCAAGACTTACCATATTTAGACAAATCTCATCAAACTTCATTTCATGTTGGCACACATAATGCCCCATTAGCATTTGTACAGTTTAAATGTGTCATAACATGATATTTATTGAACTAGAGTTGTAAAATGATGTCTAAAAAATGTCTCAGGCTACATATGTAGCCATAGTTCCCTGAGAGGAAACACGACACTGTGTCCTCTAGCGGTCGCTATGGGAAACGCCTTCAGCGTGACCGGTGTCTGAAGCACATGCCTAAGCACGACAATAACATTGGCCAGTGACAGCCTATGATGTCACTCCCGGCGTGACCATAGTACAAAAGTGCGCCGAGAGAATATGTCTTTGTCTGCAATAACAAAGCATGCGTCCTGAGGCATGACAAGAAAACAGGATGCAGCGTCTCGTTCCCCTCTCAGGGAACCATGGTCACATGCATAACCTGAGATGTTCCCTTTTGAAGGAATCTCGAACTGTGTCCTATAGCGGTAGGTATGGGGAACGGAATAACCACGCTGCCATGCTGAGGGAAGTGCGTAAAGAGCAGGTCATATGTTTTTTTAAAGTGTCCTAATACTGTGTTGGAGTCCCCTACAACAGGTTTAAATGCATCTAAGGTCAGAAAACACTGTAATTTTCCCAGAATATACATTTATACATAGAGTCATTTGTCCATGATTTCGAAACGGTTAGTTCGATTCAGATCTGAGCGAAATGTCTGTAAACCCCTCCCTTCCATAAGCCTACTCTGCTCTGATTGGTCAGCTGGCCAAGCCTGTTGTGATTGGCACAAAGAGGAGCGCTTGAGCAAGTTAGCGAGTGCTACCATCTGTGTTGCCAAGTCCGCAGTTGTTTTTGATGTCACGGGTTGTAGTGACCCCAATAACGTCATACTTAGGCACTGGAATGCGAATTTACCAGGGGAACCCCGACTGAAAGCCAATGACAGTCTACATTAATTGACACATTCTTAGGAAATAATTTCAGTAACACAGTAATATCGTGCTTTACCTGGAAACCTAAAGCTGCACTAGGTATACATCACATATTAGCACAAAAAAAAAAACTAGATATTTTGAGCACTCAATTGAAAATGTACACATAACGTATCAATCGTACTTA
>NW_015638606.1:771333-773714 GCF_001515625.1 Sinocyclocheilus rhinocerous
AAAACAATAATGGTGGATACGTTAGCCGAGTGCTAACGTGACTAACTGATGAAACAATACAGTTTGAAAACCAAAATATGTCTACTGTAATGTCTGAAGAACGACCGTGAAAGTCTGAAGCTCCGTGTCTTAACCTTTAATTATAAGGCAGAACAGCTGTATCACATGCGCACCCGCCTCTTCTCTCTCTACCGGGTGTTTTACTCCCTGAATTAACCCTATAACTACATAAACAGCACTTTCACAATGATTATAAAGTCTGTGCACTACACTACATTCTTTATTATTAAAAATATAACGACTCGTTAAGGCGATTCTGAGTCGATTCTTTCTTTTGAGAGACAATATCTTTATTTATCATGCACTTTTTTGATTAACAACTTTGCAGACTGTTTACATTGAAGGATAGCTACCTTACAAACTGCAAAAGATATATTTTTCGAAAACCCATGACCTGCTCTTTAAGGCAAGCACTAAAATCCAACTCCAGTCAGTGACACTATACCCTTTGACCAAAGGACTGAGCTACATACCAAGGGAGCAGCGTGCTCATGGGCGACCCTCTAGCGCAGTGTTTCCCAACCACTGTGCCATAGTTTGTCAGTTGTGCCGTGGAAAATTATCCAAACTTCGTATCTCTATTATATTTCGTTATTATTATTTTAAATCAGTGCTACTGGTCTTCCTTATGTCTGAGGGTTTTACAAAAATTTTACCAATGAAAAGCATTCAAAAGAGCTTGTGACTAAACCTCGTAACTCTATTGGATCCTCAAACTGTCAGCGAAACCTCATACCTCCACCCCTGCCTCCATTTAGATTGATGCGCTGCGCACAGTCTGGATATGTATCTCCGTTTGTATGCAATGCAAGGGAAAATAAAGAACTGATGTTTGAATAAGTACAGCATTTTCTTTACTCAAGAAACACTAAGTCTGTAAAGGCTAATGTTTTTGTGTGTGTGTGTGTGTTTGAAGAGCGGAGAAAGTATTTTGCCGTCTTTTGTTGTCTAGTTGAAACAATATACTTTTGTACGTTTTAAATACCCTGTACATAGCGCTTCATCTTTTATATCATGAGATTTTGGCCAAGTGTATTAAACAACAAGAAAATCTGAGCTCCCATATAGCCACAATAAACTTTATAATCTGTAAGTTCATGAAAACGTAGTGCAGGGGCGCCGCTAAGGGGGGGGAGTTAGGACGATTCTAAGGGCCCCCACGCACTTTTGGGGCCCCCAGAGATCTATAGTATACAATTAGTAATGTAATAGAAATTATAAATGTATCTACCAAAGAGTTACAAATAAAACAAAATTACGTCTTATTTCTGCATTTCCGGCAAAATTATATCCCCCCATTCCGTGCACGGTTTCGTTGTAGCCTCACTGAGTGAGATCAGATGGTAAACTGTCAAATTAGAGATGTCTTCGAGTTCGAGGGGGTGGGGGAAAACTGAGCCGGACGATTTGGTCAGTCGCACTTTTAAACACATTTTAGTTTTGCTATTGAAAATCTACAAATTCATACTCTGATTACATAGCGCAGCAGCAGGAAGTACTTGAGGTTGTCATGGCAACCGAATACACTGCACGCTAATTACGGCTGAGCTTCTATTTTGTCACACTAAACTTAGCAATAAACACTTTGAAAATAATACACAATAAACATGTCGGTCAAAACGATCTCAAAGGAGGCTTTTATTAAGCAAATCAAGGAGTGAATTACTCATCCACTGTTAAAAAAATACTTTAGCTGGGTTTCCACAGGCAGGGTCACAATTATCTACAGTGTATGAAGCTAAAGGTTTTTGGGTTAAGGTTCATAATGTAGAACATTTTTAACATTGTATGCTGTATGTGCATAGGTAGCTAGCAAACAAGGAATACAGCTGTTAAGCTAATAGTCACATTTAGCTGAGTAAGATCATGATTGAGAAATGTTGGATACTGCTGGAAATGCTGGTCTTATGGGGTAACCTATTTATTATTTTAGGATTTTTTAGTTTGCCCCAGTGAAGCATTTCTATTAATATAACTGATTAAGTAGTCAAACTCATTCCATATAAGCAGAATAGTGTGGTACAGAAAGTCTATGTCTATAGAAAAGGTTCTGAATGAATTATGTTACTGATACCTAATGGTCAAAAGCAATAGCAAAAGTAATAGGTCAATATTATTAAACTGCAGACAAAGATTTTGAATAGCTAGGCTGGCTTGTACACTATATTGCCAAAAGCCCCCTTCAAATGAACAGGTTTGACTACTTTAGTAATTTCCAAGAGTACAAATCTTAATGCTTAAGCAAATAAGGATATTCTAGGGAATTGTGTGCTTCTAATTTTATACCAATAGTTTGAACAGGACCATTTTCTATTCTAACA
>NW_015638606.1:777326-782534 GCF_001515625.1 Sinocyclocheilus rhinocerous
GCTGCGCTTCTATTTTGCCACACTAAACTTGGCAATAAACACGTTGAAAATAATACACAATAAACATGTCTGTCAAAACTATCTCAAAGGAGGCTTTTATTAAGCAAATCAAGGAGTGAATTACTCATTCGCTGTTTAAAAAATACTTTAGCTGGGTTTCCACAGGCAGGGTCACAATTATCTAGTGTATGAAGCTAAAGTTTTTTGGGTTAAGGTTCATAATGTAGAACATTTTTAACATTGTATGCTGTATGTGCATAGGTAGCTAGCAAACAAGGAATACAGCTGTTAAGCTAATAGTCACATTTAGCTGAGTAAGATCATGATTGAGAAATGTTGGATACTGCTGGAAATGCTGCTATGGGGTATCCTATTTATTATTTTAGGATTTTTTAGTTTGCCCCAGTGAAGCATTTCTATTAATATAACTGATTAAGTAGTCAAACTCATTCCATATCAGCAGAATAGTGTGGTACAGAAAGTCTATGTCAATAAAACAGGTTCTGAATGAATTATGTTACTGATACCTAATGGTCAAAAGCAATAGCAAAAGTAGGCTAATAGGTCAATATTATTAAATTGCAGACAAAGATTTTGAATAGCTAGGTTGGCTTGTACACTATATTGCCAAAAGTATTGGGACTCCCCCTTCTAATGAACAGGTTTGACTACTTTAGTAATTTCTATGATTACAAATCTTAATGTTTAAGCAAATAAGGATATTCTAGGGAATTGTGTGCTTCTAATTTCATACCAATAGTTTGAACAGGACCCTTTTCTATTCTAACATGACAATGCCTCTGTGTATAAGACAAGGTTGAAAAAAAATTTGATGCAGTCAGTGTAATAGTACATATGTGCATATGGGTACAAATACAATTTTTAAATACATGAATTATGTTTCCATCTTTGTTGCCACAGTTTTGGAAGTGCCTTTTTCTGTTCTAAAGAAGGGGGTGTCCCAATATATTTGTCCATATGTATGTACAAGTCACAGGTGTTTGGTGATGAGTTTTTGTCTCAATGTCTGCATTTAAAGTCACACCAGAGGTGTTCAGCTGGGATGAGGACTTGGCTTTATGCAGACCAGTCAAGTTCTTTCTTTTTAAACCTTGCCTTATACACAGAGGCATTGTTGTGTTAGAATAGAAAAGGGCCCTGTTCAAACTATTGGTAAAAAAATTAGAAGCACACAATTCCCTAGAATATCATTATATGCTTAAACATTAAGATTTGTACTCATGGAAATTACTAAAGTAGTCAAACCTGTTCATTAGAAGGGGGTGTCCCAATACTTTGGGCAATATAGTGTATGTTTGGTGCAGTAGGGGGCCCAACGTCATATTCTTCCATAGGGCCCAAAATTGCTAGCGGCGCCCCTGACGTAATGTGATGCACCTACTGCCTCAGATGCGGCCGTTCTAATGACGGACAAAACACATTTTGCCATCATTCGCTGGTCAAAAACCTTGTTAGCGCCATTTGATTTTCATAAAATGTTAAGTGCAAGTGTCTGATAAAGCCACAATACCAAACACTGACGACACAGTCTTTATTTTAAAAAAATTATAATAATTCCCCCCTTTGTATCCTTTTTTTTTTGTTGCTATATTTCTATATTTCAGTGTTTAGTGGTGTGCCGTGGTAATTTTTATTTATCAAAACTGTGCCATGGCAGAAAAAAAGGTTGGGAAAAACTGCCCTAGTGTGCGGGGAGCACTGCCAAGCTCAACAATAAGAGCAGCCTAACAGGGAGGCAAAAGATGGCCTAACAACCTGGTATGCTGCCTACAGAGCTCCAGGAGTGGAGTCCTTGGCTCTTAGATCAAGAAGAGAACTCACATGCTTGCTCTGGGAGCAGCAGGCTCATAAGATAAGTCTCCTGTAGTGAGGGGAGCACTGCCAAGCTTAACCATGAGCAGCAGCTGTATACAAAGCCCTGAGAGCGGAGTATTCGATTTTAAAATCGACAAGGGAACTCACATGCTCAACCTGGGAGCAGCAGGCTCATAGGCAACCCTTCCATAGTGAGGGGAGCGCTGCCAAACTCAACCAGAAAGGACAGTCTAACAGGGTAGCAGAAAGGAGACCTCTCAACGTAATACAACTGCATGCAGGGCTCCGTTGCACTCTCAATCTCATACCTCATTATCAAGGAAGAGTGAGGGTCCCGTACAGCTAGGCTTGAAAGGAGCCTGCTGAAGAGGCTTGTGGGAGTGACAGGCTCTTGCACCACCCTTATAACCAAGGGAAGCAATGCCAGCTCAACCACGAAAACAGGACGGGACCCAAAACCATTCATGCACATGATTAGGGCTCCTCAGAGCGACTACTCAGTAATAGGCCTTCAGAATGAAGGAAGTACCATCACACTCATACCTAAGGGGAAACAGTGTACTCAAGCCACTCACAAAGAAAGGAGAGATTCACTGGTTCAACCATAAGGTCAGTATAACAGGGAGGTCCATAGTAGGCCTAACAACCTATCATGTCTGCAGAGCGGGTTTCCAAGAGTGGAGTTACTCAACTCAATGTGCAGAATGGTCACAGGGAGCTTAGATCTCAAGGAGCCCCTCAGGGCAAGATCCGAATTAGCTCACCTCATGAGCAACATGGCCAGGGTGACTTCTCAAAGCCAAAACACCCAGCAAGGTCATCAGGGAGCAAGGTATGCAATATTACTCGAGAGTGAGAGGAGTACTGCCGTGCTCAACCTGGAAGCTACCACCTCAAGGAGAACCAGAGGGTCTAACAACCTGAGGTTGCAGCGTTATTCTGGAACATCCTAAAGAGTGTAGAGGTTCTCCAGTGATGGTATGGATAGGGAGGCCCAGTAAGACAAGCCTAGCAACCTGCTATCAAGGGAACCAGGATTCTGTACCAGAGACATACCCACGAGCAGCCCTCAGGGGAGTAGAATGCTCAACTACACCTACTCGTAGGTAAGGAGCATCAGCTCAACCTAGAGACTCTAGAGGATCAAGGAGGCTACGCTGACCTACAACTTGGACTAACCTAATTGGGGAGGTCTACTAAACCACAAACCTCAAGAGGTCACCTGAGCAAAGGGAGAGAGGTCCCAGATAGGGACAAGGGACAACATAATTTTACTGCACCACCAGGGTTAGGGAACCGGGTTCTGCGCCAGTGACGTACTCACAGATGGCCCTCAGGAGCACGAGGGGAGTACAGTCAAGCTTTTAGCCCCAGAGAGCAGGATATTCAAACTACACAGCTCATGGGTAAGGAGCACCAGCTCAGTTCAGGGTCAAGCATCAAGGATGCTCGCAAGCCTACACTTGAAAAAGAGGAGGAGCCTAATTGAGGAGGCCTTGTAGGAGACCATACAACCCAAGAGGTCCCCAGAGCGGGGGGAGGTCCCAATACAAGGGGCCTACAACCTCGACTCTCAGACAGAAGAGGCTCACAGAGAGCCATTCAACCCTGAAATGAAAGTAAAGGCACACAGCATGGGTTCCCGGGATGCAGTTATAATGTCAGGTCCCTTCCATGCTCTGCCTATAAATTCCGCGAATGGTCCAATGGTCGAACCGTGGGCGATAGGCAGAGAATTATCACCACGACTACAACCCGCAGTAAGTATTCATGTCCCGCAGGAGCTAAACACGCTTCATTCAAGTGCTAGGTTCCCTCGGAAATCAAGTGAGAACAGAAACCGCTGCCGGGAATGCGTCGATATGAGCTTCTTCAACTCCCACAAGAGGCGAATGCACTCATGCAAATGCTGTCTACAGTCTCGGGTAAATGGTGAAGCACTCACCTCCCTTTTCAGTAGTCCCGCGAATGCATCACAATGAGCACAATCCGCCTCCTCGTGAATCAAATATGTTCAATTCACACCTATCCACAAAGAAATAAGCACAATGAGAGTAATGCCACTTTGACTGTCAGGTAGAAGTCTGCTGCGGATCTCGCCTCAGTGCAGGCTTGGCAGAAGTGTGCATCGAGGGTGCATAGCGGGCGCAAAGGGGGCGCTCGCGGGCACCTTTCTGAAAGCTAAAATGACGAATGGGACACCCTACGGTCTCATGGACTTAACGGACACTCGCACGTGGCAGCCATTGTAAGTCCGCAAGACTAAGTGCACTTGAAGTGTGCCATTTGGGACAGGGCAGAGGATGACGTATTCTCCTGGTGCCCTTTTATACTATGGTCGCACCAGTAGTGACGTCATAGGCTGTCGTCAACCAATGTTATTGTCATGTGCTTCAGACACCACATAGCGACTTCTAGAGGACGCAGTTCAAGTTCCCTCGAAAGGGAACTCAATTAAAATTTACTTTCAATTATTTCATGCTTTGAACTAGACACTAAAATGTTAAACAATTACTTTCTTCTGTTTTGTACTGTTTTTTCCAGTACAAAATAACATTTGGATTTGTACTGGAAAAAGTCAAAAATAACGTTTGGATTTGTATGGAAAAAAAAAAAATTATAAAATTTTTTTTTATAAAGGTTTGAAACAACATACATGAGAGTGAGTAAATTATTTTGGTAACACTTTAAACTTCCTTAGTTAACCTTAATTAACTACATTAGTGAATATGAACTAACAATGAAAAATTCTTCTAAAGCATAAATTAGTTTTAGTTCATGTTAATTTCAACATGTACTAATACATTTTTTAAATCAAAATTTGTATATGTTAATATTATTTAATGAACCTGAGCTAATATGAACTAACAATGAACGTGTATTTTTTATTAACTAACATTAACAAAGATTCATAAATACTGTAACAAATGTTTTGCCAATTGTTAGTTAATGCTAGTTAATGTAATAACTAATGTTAACTAAGGAAGGTTTTTGTAGTGTTACCATGATTTTTTAATTGAACTTTAAAACTATCACTTTAAAATGCTCTTACTTTGACTACAATAGTAATCAAATGATTTCTGCAAAAAGCTCCATGCCAGGTTGTTTATTCTGGGTGAGGTATGTTTGGCAAACACAGCTGGGGCATCTTTTTCTCCCTGTCTTACTCGCTTATCCCATCACAGTCACGTCCACACTGTCATTCATTCGCTCCTTCCTGGCTGCATCTCAGACCTGTGTTTGCTCATCTTACGCTCTGTTTGTGTTTGCTGTGGAGCCCCATGAGGAGGCCTCTATATCAGAGGTCAGACTACAGTCAGTGTGTGTGTGTGTGTGTGTGTGTGTGTGTGTGTGTGTGTGTGTGTGCCCACA
>NW_015638606.1:782545-789401 GCF_001515625.1 Sinocyclocheilus rhinocerous
GTGTGTGTGTGTGTGTGTGTGTGTGTGTGTGTGTGTGTGTGTGTGTCCACACATCCATCCATCCACCACACTGGCCACTTTGACAAGATATGGAACTTCAATGTGCAAGACAAATGTATTAATTCCACTCACCTAACACGTTTTGCACAAAGATAAGATTATTTTGTGACTATTGCCTGGCATAAAGGTTAGCTCAAAAGATGTGCTCTGGGTGGGATTTTTCAGTGCGTTGTAGTGACACGAATGGATCCCGCAACATCAACACTGTTATTTATAGTGACCTTTGTGCTAAGGTGCAGAATGTGACATTTTGAGTCTGGTATCATAATGTTTCCTTGGAGACGGTGGTAAGAAGAGAAGCTCATTAATGTTGCACAGGATTTTATGGCTAAATTTTTCAGTTTAGAATGTGATACACTTACAGTGATGGTGGGTATCGCATGAAAGCAGTAAATGAATGGTCTGTGCTGTTAATGCTGACTCTAATGTATTGATTTGGTTTCTCTGTCATCTCAGTTGCTTAACAAAACAGTGCATCATTAATTCAGGTATCTGGCTATGGATATAGTAACAATAAAAAAGCATGAAGCAAGAATGAAATTGATTTAATGGCAAATTAACATGCCTGAAATCTTTTAAAAATCTAATTTAAAACACACATGTTAACAAGCCCTTAGAAATGTAATCTATGTTGTTGTTTTGTTTCCTTTTTTTTTTTTTACAAAATATCAAGTGCTGTACACTGTAAAAAGTGGCAATCTGCGGTCATTAGCTTAAAGAGCTATTTCTACCTGATTTAACCCATAAATATTTTTGTTTGTATACATTAATTTATTTAGGCTGATTCAGTAATGTTAAATAATATTTTGGAGTTGGTTAAAACTAGTTAATTTAGATGTTGCTATAGGTTACTATTTTTCCAGTGTAACAATCAAGTAAAAACTAAATAAAATAAAAAGATAAAGTTAATCTTTATTTTCAAGAAGGTTTTTAAGATGAAATTCTTTTATTACAGATATCATGAAAAATAATCAATATCATTACAGTATACCACAACAGTGGACAGGATATTTCAAATATAAATATTATAAATTAAATATTAATATACATATTAATATGAAATATTACAAATACAAATATTATTATAAAACAAAACTGCCTCACTGATTTTTTTCAGTATAAATGTATATTCTGTCAAAAAAGCAACCTGAAGCAGCTATTTCTATTTGATTTGACTAAAAATTATTTTTGTTGCCCAATGTATTTAAGTTTATTCAGTTATGTAAAATAATATGACTTGAATAAAACCAGTTAATTTAAATGATTAAGCACGCATTAGGCACATTTTCAGGTTAACTAATACATTATTTAGGTTTTTCACTGTGGAGGCATATAACTAATCCCATAATCTCCACTGTAAGCAATGCACGTATACTAGCACAGAATGCATCATGGAAATGTAAAGAGGAAAAAATATTGCATTCAATCTCTGAGGGTGTATATTTGAATGTAATGTCTGGCAACAGATTTCTATTTGGCTGAACTTCAAGCCTGATGAGTCAGCCATCAGTGAACTCCTCCTGATCGCCTCTAAACTTCTCATGATTGTGGGGCGCCTGTGGGTTGAAGGCAAATCTGCAGACCTCCACATACATTATGTTCCCTTACTGACATCTGTACGTGACAGACAGCTCATAGTTTAGGAATTTAGTTCACTGAAAGTGACAGGGTAGTGATTGATTTATAGTTCCTCCTATAAAGCAGAAGAGAGGAGAGGAGACAGTACTGGTACTATTTCTCCAGTAAAATAGTATATAGTTTATAAAGCCTGCTCTGCACAGTATGCAAATTTTCTGCCTGCACAGAGCACATGTATGACCTACTACATTTGTCAAAATGTGAAGTATATTATATAACCAGAGCACACTGTGTGGAATACTTCATCACATAATGCAATGTTTCCAATGTGACGAATGAAACGGATGTTCATCAGCTGTGATTTTTTTTTATCATCACTTTATAGAGTAACATTTTGTTTAGTTTGACTTTCAAATATTACAAACTTTATACGCAATAAAATGAAAATTACATGAAAATGAACTGCATGCAATAGTCATGTGTAATGTTATGTGACAATGTAGCATGCTACTGTTTAAAATTTATCTTGACTTATGTTGCATACTATTTTTTATACATTTTATACCTTTTAACATTGTACCTTATACATTTTATACCAATCATAAATGAAGAAATACATTGAGACTTACCACAGACTAGTTTCATCAACTTCATTTAATATTGGCACACATAATGCCCCACGGACATTTGTAAACAGTATATCCCTCCACTTGTATTAAGTTAAACAAATTTAAGACTTAAAGACTGTATATATAAAACATAAATCTTAAATTCATAAAAAGTAAAAAAAAAAAAAAATAACATGCTGCATCAACTATCACTTTACTGTGCACTGCTCAAGTATTCAATTCTAAACATTTCCCATGATACTGAGTGGCATAGCCAGATGTTATATTTGATCTTTCTTTCATTAACATGCTCTCCACATTCACTGGAGGAGAATCAGCATCAACGTCTGTATCTAAATAACTGTTAGATTACAGATTACATGACTGATGGTTAAGTAAACCACCAATCAGGCGGCTCAGACCTCATCTCACATTCTCATGTCATCGCTGTGTGGAGGGATGAACATGTAACCGATGCTGCGGCATTTGAGAACATTATAGTGGACACCTTCACTTGGCTGCTTGGATTTGGTGAAATGAGGAGATATATGAAAGTCCAGTTCCAGTGTTAATCCCTCTGCTGCAGACATGGAAAGCTGGCCTACATAAGATTGTGTGTGTGTGTGTGTGTGTGTGTGTGTCCAGAGGGTTACATAAACAACACAGCCAGATGGCATGGCTAGAGGAGAGACTTTGAACTGAGCTGCTCAAAGGAAATAGAATTTGTGGAAGAAATAAATAACCAGGGATAAATTCACTCAATAAACACACTGGTCCATTCAGTCATAATCTATGGAGGTAAACAGTAATATCCTTAAATACACAGTAGTTTTACGTGATTAAAGCAGATCAGGATGGATTTAGATCCAGAGGAGAACACGTGAGGTGATGAGGTGGAGGGAGCGTGGATCAATGCTTCAGCCAGAGGGAATTTTCATGACCTCAAACAGCTCGAACATCACGACGTGCCTGTTAGGAGACCGAGAACGGGATTTGCAGATGCACAGACATCCACGTCTGCTCTGCCTTTTCCATTCTGACCTAGTTCACGAATGCTAAACTAGAATGTGAACGTATGAGCCATGGTGATACATGAGAATCGTGCTGGGCCGCATTTATCATACAGACACATCTTGCAGTCTGACATCTCGTCCACGTTATGCTTTCCCATGAGTCTCGAGTCCCTACACGGAAACACGCCCACTGTGAGCAAAACTGAATGCTTTCTCTGCTGGGGTGACAGGTCTTAAAATAAATAAATAAATACATTTACCACCTTTCTTTCTAATTTTTCTGTATTTGTTCCTGATTCTGTCTGTCAGCAGATTCTGTCTGCAAAACATTTATTCAATCTAAAATTATTTCTTGACTCATTCATTTTCATGTACATTTTCAAGCTATTTGTACTTTTATTATCTCTCTTTCTATACATGGAAAAGAGAACTCATTTTCACTTAAAAAATTACTGGTAAATGTTTTATCGATTGCTTTAAATAACATTGGTTTAGGTGCGCTTCACAAAGAATGCATATATGTGTTCCTCGGGCTGTATTTTAATAGTTTTTTTTATCCATGTTTACATGTAGATTGACTGTCATGCCATGTTGCTTTTTCAGCGTCTCGCACATGAGAGGCGTATTTTTAATACACATTAACTTAATACACGCTTCGAAATCTCATTTCGGTTCTGCTGCGCTGCGTCTTGTGTTTTAGTTACGAAACGGCATGTTTCTTAAAGGGGTCATATAATGTTGCTAAAAAGTACATTATTTTGTGAATTTGGTGTAATGAAATGTGTTTATGCGGTTTAAGGTTCAAAAAACACATTATTTTCCACATACTGTACATTATTGTTTCTCTTCTATGCCCCGCCTTTCTAGCGAGAATAAAAGTTACACATTCTTTCTTTGCGTGAATATTTGGGCGGCGTTATGCAAATCTTCCCACATCGTGACGTAGACATGTGGGGGCGTGTTAGAACGAGCCGTTTTAGGTAGGCGTGGTTGACTCTTAACTTTTATAAAGAATATCTCTTTGGATTTGAGACTTTAGTCTTAGCAACTTTACAGATCTTCTTTATGCACCAAGAGCTTGTAACACTTCAAAGAGAAAGGAAAAATTGAAATCGCATCATATGACCCCTTTAAAGCCACGAATCACGACTCATAGTTATATAGTGTCGCTTGCAATGTAGATGAGTTGTAAGAATTATGTGTATGATATATGCAGGTCCTCATCTCGCTCAAAATGGAGTCAGAGGAAGAGTATGGGAGAAGAAACTTCACTTCTACACTAACTCTTCATCCTTATTTATTCTCTTGGATATCCTGCTGTTGATTTAATGAATTGAATTTCTTTCATTTATTCCTATTTGAAGATGTGCATTCAGTTTGAGCGAGGCCATTGCAATACACCATCAAGACTCAGGCTTCAAAGGCCTTTTTCCATCTTATGGCTACAGTTTGAAGTTCTCTGTAACTTAAAAGTGAATATGGAAGTAATGCAGCACGTATGGCCCGGTGAGCGCTCGCCGTAATTTATCAATCAGACATAACATTTTTCAATGAGAAACCTCATTGTCTAACTGCGACGAAAAGCAAAAAAATCAAAAAATCAAAGAGCTTCAAACCCAAAGAAATATGACAGTTTGATTGAAATTCTGTTTAAGTGTGTGCCTGCCTAATATGGCCTCACTAGTATCTGTATTCATGCGCTGGCCCAACAGTAAGCTTCTCAAGGATAGAGGTTTGGGATGGCTTAAAGGCTTTGAATTGAAAAAAGAAAAGGGAATAAAGACAAAAGTGAGAGATGAAAATCTAGGGAGGATAGTCAAATTAGTCCACGGAAAAACTGTATGTGGTTGGCACGATCTGACATTCATTATGACGGATGTGATAGGCGCAGGTTTTATTATAATCAGATTAAAGCATTGTCATGCTTTAATCCAACCAATGTGGCATGATTTTATCTTTATTTGGACCACGTATAGTGTTGGGTGGAACATGCAAGTACCTTATTTACTTTAGAAAAAGGGACATAACTTGATTTTATCAATTAATTGATTAGACAAGGAAAAATGCACTATATGGGTCATTGTGAAAATTATTGCCTGGCTGGTTTTAGTTAGTACTTTTTAAATGAGGAATGTTGAAGAATAGTAGAAAGCAGATCTAATTTTCAGGACTATGGACAGCTCCACCAAAACCTTAGCATTAAAATAGTACATTTAGGCATTGTTTCACAGACAGGGCTTAGATTAAGCTAGGATTAAGCCATAGCTCAGTTAGGACATCTAAGTAGCTTTTATAAAGATGCCTTAGAATAAAATAATACTGGTGTGCATCTTGAGACAAATCAATGGCACTGACATATTTTAAGATATTTCAGTGCACGTTTCCTTCATTTAAAACAGCTCAGACGTGCATTTTAGTCTGGGACTAGCCTTAAACCTTGTCTGTGAAACCGGGGGATAATTCTGAATCTTGAAAAGTGAAGGTCATTTAGTTTTGATCTCTCTTTGTGAGTACAAGATCTTTGACCACAACATTGTCTTTTGGTATTTACTTTGATCTTCAACAGGTTTGTCTGTTCACTGGAGCTGGTTCAGTGTGTGTGGATGGTGTCCAGTCATCCATGAAAAATGATGCTAGACTCTAGGTATGTGTGTGTGTTTGTCTTTGTTGTTGTCTCTGCATGGAAATGTGTGTTTTTGTGTAGATACATTTGTTTATGTGCATACTTGTTTGGCAAAATTAGACTTTAAAAAATGGTTCAGTTTCAGTTCAGGAGTTGGAATTTACTTGGCCACAACAACAGGATATTGAATTGTGATAATGCTATAAAAATATTTACTATATATTAAATTAAGTATATTAGAGTATTTTGGAAGATTAAGTGAACGTTGTTCATAAATTAAAGTTAACTGGTAACACTTTACAATAAAGTTCATTTGTTGACATTATAGTTAACATGAACTAACAATGAAAAATGCTTCTAAAGCATGTATTAATCTTAGTTCATTTCAACATTTACTAATACATTATTAAATCAAAAGTTGTATCTGTTAATAGTATATAATGTACTTGAGCTAGGGGAGACTGGGGATGATTGTAACATTTTTGACATTTCTGTCTGTATCTTGGAGATCTTTTAAGCCAGTGTGTTCAAAATGTGATTCAGTGTCTGCTATTAAATGGCATAGTTGTTATCTTTGCAGGACAAACAGAAAATTCATGGTTTAGTTTCAAACACGAGGAGTGAAATGTTACAATTCCACCCATAGTCCGGGTTAGTTGTAACATACGCTGCCGCTGGGGTGACATGTAACATTATGATATCCACCGGAGTGATTTGTAACATTATGCAATAAGGATTATGACCAAAAAAAAGTATTTTGAAAGCTTTTTATTCATCACTGACTTTTCAACATAATTGGTATGTGTTTGTGTTTGTGTGTGTATCAAAACTGAATAAAATGGTCAAATGTGCGCCAGCTTCCACAATTGAACACTGTGTGTGTGTGTGTGTGTGTGTGTGTGTGTGTGTGTGCGTGTGTTACATTAGCATCATGATAATAAAACTGAATAACGTGTGTGTGTGTGTGTGTGTGT
>NW_015638606.1:790851-795573 GCF_001515625.1 Sinocyclocheilus rhinocerous
CAACCTTTGGGTTACGAGTCCGACTCTCTAACCATTAGGCCACGACTTCCCCACACTTTTTAAAGTGTCCTAATATTGTGTTGGAGTCCCCTACAACAGGTTTAAATGCATATAATGTCAGAAAACATTGTAATTTTCTCAGAAGAATATACATTTAATATTAGAGTCATTTGCCAATGATTTCGAAACGATTCATTCCAAGCAAGTTCAGAGCAAACCCCTCCCTTCCATAAGCCTACTCTGCTCTGATTGGTCAGCTGGCCAAGCCTGTTGTGATTGGCACAGAGAGAAGACCTTGAGCAAGTTAGCGAGCACTACCAATTTGACAAAGCATCTTTACATAGAACAATAATATAGTGCTCCAATCCGTTCTTATAATAATGACATAAAATACAAAAACACTTATGCAAGCGAATCGTGCCCACAGCTAAAGTTTAGCTGCTAAACTGTGAAAACTTAAAGCAATAATGGTGGATACGTTCAATTTTTCCTTTCTCTTTGGAGTGTTACAAGCTCTTGGTGCATAAAGAAGATCTGTAAAGTTGCAAAGACTAAAGTCTCAAATCCAAAGAGATATTCTTTATAAAAGTCAACCACACCCTCCTAAAATGGCTCATTCTAACACGCCCCCACATGTTTACGTCACAATGTGGGAAGATTTGCATAACACCGCCCAAATGTTCACGCAAACAACTGTTTGACTTAAAAATCTTCGTTTGTGTTCTACTGAAGAAACAAAGTCACCTACATCTTGGATGCCCTGGGGGTAAGCAGATAAACATCAAATTTTCATTTTTGGGTGAACTATTCCTTTAACTAATGGACCTTATTGTAAAGCGTTACCAGTTAATTTATGAAATGTATTGTGATTATTGATATATAGGTGTTTCTCACTAATTTATATGATTTTTCTTGAATTCCTTATATTAAAAACAGCATCATGTTCAAATCATTTCATATTAAGAAATATAATAACATTTTCTTTCTCAATTCAATTCTGAATGGCTCACACCCCTGGCGTACCAGTGTACAGGGTTTAGAAAACTGCCTCCACTTGCATCGATTGAGATACACTGATTCATATGACAATTCTCCATGTTCACATCTGTAATCTAACAATATCTCTTCTGATGCCGCTTGTGTGAGGGGACTTAAGTAGCTGGATCATTGCTGGAGATAACGAGCGCTGATTTCCATCATTCTAATGCATAAAATCTGACTACTTGAGTAAATTCTCCTCTGTGATGTATGCATTAAGGATAACTGGCTACTCTCATATCCAGATCTATGAATATGCAATTGAGATGACAAATCACATTGTTTATATTGCAAAAGTACACATCCAAAGACAAAAAAAAGAAGAGAAGAGAGAGTGTTAGAGGACAAACTACTGAAACACTGGAGAGTAATATGACTGAAGTGCATTCACAAAGTTTAAAGCATATAAAAGTAAAGTCAGACATCATTGTTGTTTGCTATTACTGCGTGATCTCATGTGAGTGACAGGTTGTCCCGCCCTCGTGTTGGTAAATACGTCATCAGAGAAGAAGTGTCATTGCAAAGAGGAGGGGGGAGTTAAACATTAAATTAAATTATTTAAACTAAAGATTAAAGTTAAATTAAAAATTTAATTAATTAAAGTTTAAAGATTATGAGAACTTATACATTTAAATCGATTATAATAAACACTATAAAACATTCCTTTAAAAAAAAAATAAGAATTGTCCATTCTGATGATTTGATCATAGTGTATTATTTTACAGATTCTCAATCAACGCAAAGTAAAAGTAGCTGCCACTCAGACTGACATCTATCGACCTAAAATTATCCATAACACATTCAAACCACTAAATCATTTATTGTGACCAAGAGGTTTGAACATTTTGCATGCAAGTTTTCAGAAACTTCTAAAAATCTGTAAGTGCTGTTTTTTTTTTTCTCTCTTTTTTTTTATCAGCTAAGATTCATATTTTAGTTTGATAAGCTTATTAATGTATAACCTATGTTTATGCTAATAAATTATATATTATAGATATAATGCAGACTATATAGATATAATTATAGATTTAGATATAATTTGCAGACTAAGTCTGAACATTCTTTCAGACTTAGTCTGAAACAGACTTAAAAGTATTCAAACATATTCATACATTTTACTTTCATTTAAAGGGGTCATATGATGTTGCTAAAAAGAACATTATTTTTTGTATTTGGTGTAATGAAATGTGTTTATGCGGTTTAAGGTTCAAAAAACACATTATTTTCCACATATTGTACATTATTGTTTCTCCTCTATGCCCCGCCTTTCTGAAACGCGTCCTTTGGATTTGAGACTTTAGTCTTTGCAACTTTACAGATTTTCTTTATGCACCAAGAGCTTGTAACACTCCAAAGAGAAAGGAAAAATTTAAATCGCATTATATGACCCATTTAAAAAATGGTTTAAGAGAAAGGTCATTGATGGTTCCATTTAATAACCAGTGAAACTTTCTTTGAGCCAGTGTCCTTAACCAAGAGCTTCTTTAAGCTGTTTATTAGACATTCACGTGAGCTATAATGTGCAATGTTTTTCAGATCTGTCTTGAGGTCAGCATTTTAATAAGTCTGAGACATTTCACAAAGAATTTTCTTCTCTTGTATTTTTTTTTTTTGTCTCAGATCTTTTGGATCTTTGTCATGTCACATGACCCAGCTCCTATGGGTTTTGGATCCGACAGAAGCTCTGACATTCTGCTGCACAATTTCTGGATATGACTTGGATTTCATCGGTCCCTCAGTGACTGTAAGCCATACAGGCCCTGAGGCGGCATGGCAAATTTTTATAAGTAATTATCACTTTTCTTTTTTCTGTGACTCCGTAATGAGAACAGTTGGTCTTAATCATCCTCATCACACACAGCACATTCTGGGAGTGTAACAGTGTGACTGGGGTTGGATGGGAGCACTTGTGAGAGTTCTCCATGTGTCAGAGTTCATCTGCATGTGGCCCATCTGCTCTGAGAGTTAACACGGCACCAGCTCTGACTCAGGAGTCAAAGAAAAAGATCTCAAAGCTCACAGGGTTCTCCTAATGGTATTTCACTCCTTAAATCATTTAATTGTTCAAAGCCTCATTTAAAGCCTTGTTTAATCTCAGTCAGTTCAGTGCTGTTACTTGCATTTAAGTTCTATAAGTCATACAGTATGCATGTACTCTACCGTTACAAAGTTTAGGGTCAGTAAGTCTCTGTTTCAATATATTTTAAAATGTAATTTATTCCTATAATGGTAAAGCTGACTATTCAGCATCATAACCCCAGTCTTCAGTATCACATGATCCTTCAGAAATCATTCTAATATGCTGATTTGATGTTCAAGAAACATTTCTTATTAGTATCAATGTTGAAAACAGTTGTGCTGCTTAATATTTTTGTAGAAAATGTAAAAAAATTTTTTCAGAATACCTTGAAGAATTGAATGCTGCGATAAGGAATTTCAGAAGCACCATTTATTTGAAATTGAAATCTTTTGTGACATTTTGAGTCATTACTGTCCGTTTTAAACAATTTAATGCATCCTAGCTGAATAAAAATATTATATATTATTTTCCCCTAAAAATGTCGGTTTTGACAATAGAATTTGAATTCAACTCAGTGAATTCAATAGTGGCATCTGTCAACATCTGCACATTTTAAAGTTAACCAGATCAATGAAGATTAATAATATAAACCCCCTGAACATCTGTTCTGATGTGTATGCATCGCCATATAAATTTATGTGCCAAGCCAAATGTTTTATTCACGCTTAGATTTGTTACATTTTTAACACTTGAGAAGTGGAAAAGAGCGGGGTGCATTCAAAGCATTCAATTTCTCAGTCCTTCATTGCGAGGAAAAACCAATCAAACCAATATGACGTCAATCAGATCTCTTTCATCTCTTGAAATCGTTCCTTTTGGCAAAATCCACTCGTGTGGCACGCTTTGAATCCAAACCGATGTAATTCAACACTAAGAATACAATAAATAATCATCTTATCTACAAAAAGATGAAATAGGTTTAGCTGAGGAAATGTTTGCAACAGATGTAACGGTTTATACATGTTGCTTCAGGTTAAAAAGTCACTGTATGCTTGTTTCATAAATAATTGCTTTTAGGAATTTTTTGAATATTATGATTGGTATTGCTAAACAATGAAGGGCTTGACCAATTTGTACAAACCTTCATCTTTCTTTATTAAACTGTTTTAAAATTCAACTCAGAGTGCTGGTTTTAAGTCAGGTTCTATTAAGTGGACAGGATCTCAGTTCTCAGAAGTGAGAGAATGTGAGTCTATAAGAGAGAGAGAGAGAGAGAGAGAGAGAGATAAATGGGAGAAGACTGTGTCTTTGAAGATCTTCCTTTCCTGAAGGTCATGTTTGATGTATCGGTGCATGTGTTCAGTGAAGCAACAGATGCTAGTTTTATAACAGACTGAACAGCAATGCAACGCAACCAAATTTAACATTGTTCGCTTCAAAGAAAAAAGCCACAGGGTGAAGTGATCTCGCTTTTACTTTTGGATCCATCCAGACCTACTATTACATGAAGTAGCACAGGAAATCATCATCATACATCAGTGGTTCTCAAAGTGTGGGGCTTGACGGTATTGACATGAATTATGGGTCTGTTCTTCACACAAAGCTATCATATGGCTTCAGAAGACTTGGATTGTATTAAACAAATCGTATATGGACCAGTTTTT
>NW_015638606.1:799118-806927 GCF_001515625.1 Sinocyclocheilus rhinocerous
TTAATTTTTGATGTAAGTACATAGTAGTTAAGGCCACTTAATATAAAGTGGGGCCGAAATTTGAATTCAACTCTTAATGACAGATGACAGTGGCATCTGTCAACATCTGCACATTTTAAAGTTAACCAGATCAATGAAGATTAATAATATAAACCCCCTGAACATCTGTTCTGATGTGTATGCATCGCCATATAAATTTATGTGCCAAGCCAAATGTTTTATTCACGCTTAGATTTGTTACATTTTTAACACTTGAGAAGTGGAAAAGAGCGGGGTGCATTCAAAGCATTCAATTTCTCAGTCCTTCATTGCGAGGAAAAACCAATCAAACCAATATGACGTCAATCAGATCTCTTTCATCTCTTGAAATCGTTCCTTTTGGCAAAATCCACTCGTGTGGCACGCTTTGAATCCAAACCGATGTAATTCAACACTAAGAATACAATAAATAATCATCTTATCTACAAAAAGATGAAATAGGTTTAGCTGAGGAAATGTTTGCAACAGATGTAACGGTTTATACATGTTGCTTCAGGTTAAAAAGTCACTGTATGCTTGTTTCATAAATAATTGCTTTTAGGAATTTTTTGAATATTATGATTGGTATTGCTAAACAATGAAGGGCTTGACCAATTTGTACAAACCTTCATCTTTCTTTATTAAACTGTTTTAAAATTCAACTGGTGCTGGTTTTAAGTCAGGTTCTATTAAGTGGACAGGATCTCAATTCTCAGAAGTGAGAGAATGTGAGTCTATAAGAGAGAGAGAGAGAGAGAGAGAGAGAGAGATAAATGGGAGAAGACTGTGTGTCTTTGAAGATCTTCCTTTCCTGAAGATCATGTTTGATGTATCGGTGCATGTGTTCAGTGAAGCAACAGATGCTAGTTTTATAACAGACTGAACAGCAATGCAACGCAACCAAATTTAACATTGTTCGCTTCAAAGAAAAAAGCCACAGGGTGAAGTGATCTCGCTTTTACTTTTGGATCCATCCAGACCTACTATTACATGAAGTAGCACAGGAAATCATCATCATACATCAGTGGTTCTCAAAGTGTGGGGCTTGACAGTATTGACATGAATTATGGGTCTGTTCTTCACACAAAGCTATCATATGGCTTCAGAAGACTTGGATTGTATTAAACAAATCGTATATGGACCAGTTTTTGGGGTTTTTTTTTTTTAAGCTCGTCAGTATCATCATCTTCTCATCACTTTAGTAATTTAGTTTTTATTTATTTTGTGAGTTTTTTTTTAAATATTACTATATAATTATAGAGTTTTATTTCAGTTTCAGTTTTAATTATTTTAGTACATAAAGTTAATCTAAATGAAAATGACAAACTGGCTGAAATAAGGTGTGTGTGTGTGTGTGTGCGTGCGTGCGTGCATGTGTGTTATATTTAAGTTAACGTTTATTACAAGTAATAAAGTAAAAAACATAAAAAAGTAATAAAAATAAAATTTTATTTAGATTTTTTAATTAATTTTTATAAATTTTTTCAATAAATATTATTTATTTTAATACATTTTATTTTCAATAAACATAAACATAATAATGCTGCTTCTTTTTTAATTGCTTGCGTTTTTATTCATTTTAAACTGCCTTTTAAAAAAGCATCTGCTAAATTAATAAATAGGCTTTAATCGAGGGTTTAATCGTTTTATAACTATTATTAATCAACATTAAATGCCAAGATTTGGCAACAATGCTGATGATTAGATTAGATTACAGTGTCTCCCATGGTTCAGTATTAGTTTTCTTTAACTGTTCAAATATCTCATAATATAAGAAGTGTGTCGTGAAATTGCATCGATGAAGTGACCTTGGGGTTTGTGATATCCACTGCTTCACTTTTACTGACAGAGGAGGCCAAGAATACAACCGCGCACAACAATTAACTGATCTTGTGGCACTACGTGAAGCTATTCAAACAATTCCCCTCAGAGGACAAATAGTAATTAAGAAACTGCTAAACTGTAGCAAGTGCCTCCAAGGCTATGTGAAACAATCTGGCAGATCTGTTAATTGATGTTTACTTGTGACAGTGGGCATCTTCCCCAACTCAACACAAGAAATAGGTTAGCTGAATTTTAGGAAATAATTCCTCTTGGAATGCGGTAAACCAGAGGATTCATTGACATATTCCTCCTTTAATTAGCACAGCCCACTTTTGTCAATGTCTTTTGTAAAGCAGGGAGACATCACCAGCTGTGAGCAGTTTAGTCAGTTCAGTCAGGAGTCTTAATCCTGTAGCTTTTTATAAAAAGTCATGCAGGCCGTACTGATCTTCACATTGAAAACTGTGCCCAGAACTCCCTCCGTATAGTGGCATCTCCCAATCCAACATCTATTATGTATGACTCATTGAGAGGAGGTCAAACAGCTGCTCCCACAGATTAATGTGCACATAAATATTAATAAAATGTGCTCCTAGGGCTATGCTCCTGTAATTTGCAAAACAATTTGAAATCCTGGGCGGCTCTGTAAGAACAGGGAAATCACGCTTTGAGACTCATCCTTCCAGAAATGTCTGCAATTTCACGAAAGTAGCTTAATCCAACTCATACATTTATTAAACAAAAAAATTTTAAATGCGAAGAATACACTCATTAGTGTTGAATCATATGGTAGACATAGCTTTTAAAATATGGAGAGAAAAAAAATCAGCATATAAAACAGAACTTTTAGTACTACTATTGAAAATAAAGTGGCATATATATTACCATTCAAAAGTTCAAAAGGGTCGGTAAGAATTATTATTATTATAATTTTTTTTTTTTGTGGTTTATATCAAAACGTCTTTTATACTCACCAAGGCTGCATTTATTTGAGCAAAAAATACAATAAAAACTTTCATATTGTGAAATATTATTACAATTCTTTTCTATTTTAATATATTTTAAAAAGTAATTTATTCTTATAATGGCAAAGCTGGTTTTTTTTGTCTTCAATGTCACATGATCCTTCAGAAATCATTCTAATATGCTAATTTGGTGCTCAAAACATTTCTTATTATGATCAATGTTCAAAACAGCTGTGCTTCTTAAAATTTTTGTGGAAACGGTGACATGATGAATAATTTATTTGAAATAGAAATCTTGTAAATTTCTTGTCTGTCAGTAAAAAAAAAAAAAAAAAAAATCTACACCTGAAACGGGTAGTGTGTATATATGAATTTGCATATTAATTTGCATTATAAAATCTCTGAGGAAGCACAACATATAGAATTTCTGGTTATTGTTTCTCAATTGTATTCTAAGCAAAGAAGAGTTTCAGTATCCTCTGAAACCTTATACGGCCTCGGCAATCGTTAGTCTCTGGATTCGTTCTATTTTAAAGGCCAAATTCGAAGTTAGCGGTGGACTTTTGTAGTGCGCCCACTTCCCAACTCATTTGTCACAAACACAGGACCTTTCTCAAAATCACACTTCACTGTGATATTCCACTGCCTAATATTTTTCTTGTTAATGGCTTTGCTGCAAAAACAAGACATCAGTGTGCGTTCATCAAATCTCCCACTAACCCATCATTGCTGCGTTCGTACGATCTATTTGTTATGCCCGCTGGTATTTGTGCCATTCTTAAAGTGCAACAGTTCTCCCATTATGCTAATGCCGGAATGTTCCACGGAACATGGAGCTAAATTCAGAAGCAGAGAATGGCAGATGGGAGAACCGGGCCACTGCTAATGAAATGAGAAACTGTGTGATGCAAAACTGTGCTTATTAAAATATTTCACTAAAAGCCGAGGCCTGAAACACCAGTATAATTATAAGGTCCCTCTCCAGCAGAATGGTGGTAAATTAATGTTACGGCATACACTCAACCCTCATTAAATTGGCTACAACAATGAGTTGCAGGAAAACAGTGTTAATTCTCATTGCATTGTCCATTCATGAACAATTCACTCGACAGCATTGCAGCTTTGAAACTGAAGTTAAGTGCACAACTGAAAAAGAGCTGGACTAAACCATTTAAGTGATGGTATCACTGTGAGCTGTGATTGGATAAAAGCATATTTGGACACCTTTCTATTGCCACAGATTCTCTAAATTAAAATGAAGTCATATGATATGACTTTTAATTATTCTACCGAAACACCCATTTTACAAACCGTCACCTGAGGACTAATGCTTTAATTGAGGTTGAGGTTCACTAATTGTTGATTGTTAGAAAAAGCTAATAATTATGAATGTCATTTTCAGATAAGATGTTTGTGCCATTTAAATGTAGAAGAGAATTGCTCTTAAAGTACAAAAGACCAAAAAGAAGCCATTATTTTGATTGTAGGCTGCTGCAACCAGCATGCAACAATACAGTGTATTACTGAAAGCATGATATCAAAAGATTGTGACAGTTCTGTCTGGTCTAAACTGGTTCTGAGAGATCTTATTTTCTGTACTGCAGATCATCGGATGGTTTAAAACTGATACAAATGTCTTTTAGTTTATTTTTCAGCACAGATGTCTTTTTGAAATAAAAATGAGCAAATGAATAGCTTTCAGACTGACAGACGTTAAAAGCATCTGTCTTCATCTGGTTAAATTACAAGCTCAGGTGCATACATAAAAAACAAATAAAATAAAAGCACAACACAATAAATGTTTGCTTTAACAGTTGAGTAAACAAGAATAGGCTACGGAGTAACTCACAACATGTTGTTAAATGAATAGTTCACCCAAAAACGAAAATTTATTTTTCCTCATTGGAAAAGAATTGGAGATATTTAGCATTAGCACTTACTAACCAATGGATCCTCTCCAGTCAATGGGTGCCGTCAGAATGAGAGTTCAAACAGCTGATAAAACCATTACAGTAGTCGACAAGTAATCCACACAACTCCAGTCCACTAATTAACATCTTGTGAAGTGAAAAGCTGTGTGTTTGTGAAAAATAAATCTATCATTATCATTTTTAACTTCAAACTATTGCTTCTGGCTAAAATGTGAGTCTTCTATCCATAATATTGCTTTCTCCAGTGAAAAAGTCATCTCGTTTGAATCAGTAAAGAAATATGGACAGGTAAAGCACTGCTTACAAGTGAAAACAGTCCAAACTGTTCTAAACAAATGTGTTAGTGGATTTTGATGTGAGAAGACAACAGGGGATGGACTTTTACCTGGAGAAAGAGTTATTACAGATAATGGACTCATATTTTGACCAGAAGCAGCTGTTTTAAGTTAAAACACATTAATGATTGATTTCTTTCTTATTAACACACAACTTTTCACTTCACAAGATGTTAATTGATTGAATGGAGTCAAGTGGATTACTTGTGGATTATTATGATATTTTTAGCAGCTACTTGGACTCTCATTCTGACGGCACCCATTCACTGCAGAGGATCCACTGATGATATAAATGATATAAATTTCTCCAAATCTGTTCCAATGAAGCAACAAACTCATCATCTACAGCTTGGATGGCCTGAGGGTGAGTACATTTTCAGCACATTTTTATTTTTGGGTGAGCTATTCCTTTAAGGTGAAGTCAAATTTCCAATTTTCTGCAAATTTCTGGGTTGTTCAGGGTGAAAGATTTTGCTCAAGCAGATTTCGCAACATGTTCAAGTTGGTCACACAAATTCAATCATTTTGACCAAAAGAAAGCTGCTTGGTTTAAAGCGTTATACATCACTTAAACTTTTAAAAATAGATTTTTTTTCCCCACAAAAAAATTAAAAAAAACTTTTACTCCTGTTTTTGCTCCACCAACAAAAATAGTTCCAAACAAAGCCAATACGGAATAAACCATTGCTTCTCCTGTGTTTTTGAATACATCGGTTCAACAAATTATTCAATGTTTCACTCATGAAGACAGTCACTTCACTTCACAGTCCTGAATGATACAGTGTTTTGAATGAATGTAAACTGTAAAAAAGTCAAAAGTCCCAGTCCTGTTGAACTGTTATCAGTGCTCTTGGAATGATACTCAGCCAATCAAATTACTGTTGTATAATGAAAATGATTAATTGTGAATTTAAATCAGGAAACTATTAAGTACTTAATTACTTACAATCTCAACTACATAATAATGAATCTGTGAAGAAACTGTCTCCCCTTATGTCGACCACCTTCTCTTTTAGCCTCGGAGACTTGGCAGGTTTAGTTATTAGCGCTACCTGTCGTGCAGCAGACTAGCTGCTCCAGTCCTGTCTGTGTCAGCCAGGTCGTCAGCGGTCCAGACAGTGCCCCGGGGCGCCGTGGCAGCCTTAAGTTACACACGCTGACACACATACAGTCACGCACAAGCAGACACATAGATGCAGACACATACTTACTATTTCTATCTTTCCCGTTTCCTTCTCTCATAGAAACACACTAACATTCACACAAACACACACACACACACGTACAGATGTGCTGTTTAAATTATGCTAATATGTGCAAGATCACCATCTGTGTATTTACTTATTAAGCATTATTGATCTGATATTATTTGCAATTCAAAATCTCCCATTTCCAGACCTGACCACTGAAACTGTGCGCAGATGCATTGTTATTAGCTTGATTTCTTCTCCTTGCATAATGGCCACTTGGATCGTCCTGAGGGGGCATTTGCCCTGGCAGACATTTTATATTGTAATTCACATGCATAATGGTGTCTGTAGGCCAAATTTACCACAATTTGCAACTGAAAACTGTTGAGAACTGATTGCAACTTAAAGTTTCCTCTAAGATGTCTTTATGACAGCCGCTACAGGTGTGCATATTGATGTGCATGGATATTTTTGGCATGCAACTTCTGCTTCATTACTCACACCTCTAATTTTTCTAAAATAAATGAACCATCAACAGAAATTCAACAAAGATAATTAAATTGCCAGAGGAACTTGGAGCCCGGCAAGAAATATGAAATACGATTCGGTTTGTTGTCAGAGGGCAAATTGCTAAATGATGTACCATACAAATGAACCATCCTCCTCATCTGTCAGCTCACTGGAATGATGGCTTTCTCATGGTGTTTGGCTCTGGAGAAAATATATTCCCCCTCCAACCCATCTTTCTCTTCTGCAAACCTCTTCTGGTTTTCATGTCATATGCACCTCTAATATTGCAATATTGATAAACCATTTCCGTGTGTTTGCCCCAAAAACGTGGCTCAAAAATGGATAAAAAGGCAAAAGCTTGGGGTGCACACATTCTGTTTCTGCTTCACCGTTCATGGCTGATTTTTATGAGCATCATTTGGAGATGCAAATGTAGGGTCACTCATGACTACACATGATCGCAGTAGTGTAGAGAAAACTGTCGTGTCCACTCAAGTTGCTGTCGTCGGCCCAGAGATTCAACTGCTTTAACGCTGTTGGATTAGGAGTTTGGGCAGCTGTGCTTAGGTGATCAAAAACCAGGATTTATCCTTGGATTCTGCATGGATCAACTAAACCATCTGAGAAGGTTTCTTGAATTTCAATTTCTGCTAAGCAGCAGGCTGGAAATGTAAAACACATTAAGGGGATCTTCTCATTCTTAAGAACATGAACCTCAAAATAAAACATCCTAAATATTCCACCAATAACATATTCAGGGTCATGAAATCGGCGCGGCTGGAGTGTTAAAAATCTGTATCTGAAATACATAAAAATTGTGTTTAGGCCTAAACTGACCCTCTTGGAAATTGAACGAAAATGACACTCTTGGGTGCATTTTGCTTAATAATGCTAAATTCAGAATAAATTAATTATACCATTAAGCCCTGCCAACCACCCCATAGCATTTAAGTGGTGAGCACTACTTTCCAAAAAAAAAAAAAAAAAAAAAAAAGGGGGGGAAAAACTCCTTGAAAAAATTTTTTTCAACAAAAGG
>NW_015638606.1:806983-807368 GCF_001515625.1 Sinocyclocheilus rhinocerous
AAAAAAAAAAAAAAAATAGTGTGTGATAAACTGTTGAATTTATTTTTGGTATTTCAGTAAGTTTTATAGTAAGATGTTAGGCTTAATACACTAATTTGTATAGTGATTGAAGTACTTTGCCAGCGCCAATCTTAGACTTCTGGGGGCCCTATGCAAAACTGTGTCGGTGGGGGTGGGGTTGGAGTGGGGTATGAGTGCTGTCACGGGTTGCTACTGTGAGGAGCACGGAACGAGGAAACCAGGAGTACCAACCAAAGAGTTTATTTACATTGCGGGGAATCACACGTAGCACAAGGGAGTTGACATTCACAATACCGGACAACACTAACTAAAAGGACTTTTAAACACAGGATGACGAGGGACTAAGGAGACACACCTGGGATCA
>NW_015638606.1:807599-836783 GCF_001515625.1 Sinocyclocheilus rhinocerous
TCTCGAGCAAGACTGTACGACATTCACATTACATGATTACTGTACTGATACTGGTATCTGTATCTAGATCTAGAGTAACTAGACACTGATACTGATACTGATTTTTACGTAGAAAGGGCGACAGCGCACCGCATTAAAATAAATTATCATTCATGTTTTCATAACCGCTGGCCAAATTCAAAAACTAAACTAAAATTAAATCATTTTTGAGAGCAAGGGGGCCCCCTTGTGTTTCGGGGGCCCTACGCAGCTTGCGTATTTTGCATACAGGGAGGATCGGCTCTGTTGCCAGCTAGACTGCCCCATCCGAACTGTTGTAAATTACACCACTGGTGTCTAGCCCAAAAAAATGTTTAAAAAGTACCGTAAAAGTTAAGTCATCTGAACCCACGACATAGGAACAGGTCAGAATTTACATTAAATGATAATGCTCTGCTTTTCTGTTCAAGTGCTTTTTTTTTTTTTGAATGCTCAGTAGTAGCTGCAATTAAACTTTGTTGGTCATCACATTTATCATCATCATGGGAAATTCAAATATGCAGAAACTATAATAGAGTGCAACAGTCAAGTTCTGAAAGTAAAAATGTTCCCCACAGGGGAATTTAACAATAATTTATAAACCTTTAAAGACAGACCTGCTGTGAGCTGCAAGACTGCTATTCAATGGTATATGCTTTTGCTGAAGCCATCAAGCTCTATTATTTAAACTTATTATTTTTTAAATCGTGTTTAACTGTGGAGTTGCTGGTGAAAAACTAAATTACCCATTAAAAAAAAACAAGCAGATTGCACCAAAAGAACATTTCAGCACCCACTACAATGAAGCACTACAAATATACACTTAAATATTTGAACATACATGCATATTTTGCAATGAATGTAATATATACTGTTTCAATATAAATAATCAACATATTTGTTATTTGCGATGTTTCATGTGATTGTAGTTCTTTCCATCATTGAAGCCATTAAGTACACATTCTTGTATCTTTGTCTTTTTGTCCAGTTTTCAAACACTTCTTGCTGTTGTGATTCACCTCATATCTGGTTGGTTTGTTTTTTGGCTTATAACACTTTAATGAAGACTTTTCAAAAATTCTCTATGGAAAAAATACTTCTGGAAAAAAAACTGCTGAAAAAGTGTGCATACACATACTGCACTCTGTTCGAACTGAACATTCATTGTGGATGAGATACCTAGGGTAGGATGCAGGAATGAAGAAGATGCATGCAACTTGCAAAAGCTAAATTTGTATTACTAATTGGTTATACTACTTGTCAGTATTTTAAACCTTTTTAGTTCAAATCCCATTCACCAGAAGCTAGGAAGACATCAACTGCATTATTTGTAGTATTATGGTTACAGATGAGACAAGCAAAGCTGAGAATGTAGGGCTGGACGATTAATCGAAAAGTAATCAAAACCGAAATTCAGAACCTAACCGACATAATTTTCCCATGTCATGTATTTAGGTTTTTTAATTCTGTTAATACTTTCCCCTTAAAAACATACAGTGTGTGTATTCAGCGCTAGACAGATGTGTATGACCATTGCGCTCGTGTCTTTTGCAGCGTTTCGCACGTGAGCACCTAGTTTAGACGCTGTGTCAAGTTAAAATAAACTTTTACACTCAGCGCCGCTCATCAATGTCAGTTCCAAAACAGTGGACTAATCAGAAGACCCCAGAAGCGGAGCAAGCATTGCGAACTTTTGTTTACAGTAGCAAGTTGGCTTGGCAACTGTTGTATTTGACGACAACATGGCTGAGGCGGCAATCTGCGCTGTTTTTTTTTTTTTTTTTTTTTAACATTCCTGAGTTTTTAGATGCAAAGACAGGTTCTGTGTGAATTGCCAATGAGAACCTAGAGTAAATACGTGTGCATATAGAGTGACAGGACAAGACAAAGTCCCTTTAAGGCAAGTCATTTCCCTCTGCAGCCATCTTTGAAATGCCTCTCGGGCATGCAAGTGCAGCTCCTATCTCAAACAGAGCCTTGACCCAACATGGCTACCACATCTGAGACTCCAGCCAACATGGCCACCACGCCAGGGCCTCCAGCCAACCGGGATTCCTCACCAGAGACTCCAGATGTCACAGTCGCCACACTTAGAGACTTCAGCCGTCATGGACACCACTCCAGTGTTTCTGGGTGTCATGAACTTCGAGGCTATCTGAGGCTACAAGGGCGATTCCTAGGTGTTCCTAGGAGACTGACTTCCTGTTTGGTGGACACGCCACTTATATCGGTGCGAGCTGCTGACATCTCTAAGGTGGTACGTGGTCTGAGGGTTTCTGAGGTGGTCCCGCTGTCAGTCGCACTCCCTGTTGTGTGTTTGGGCTGCACACTGCTCTCCAGTCCATGAGTCTGCTCCAGAGCTTATTCTAGTCCATGAATCCGCTCCAGAGCCCGCTCAAGCCCCAGAGCTCAGTGCTGTGTTGGCGCCAGCCTGTGAGTTACCTTCCTGTTCTGTTTTAACCACAGTGATCACAAGTAAACCCTCTACCAGTCATGTCACGGCCAAAGAGGTCATCTCTGAGCTCTTAGCCTGCCCTGTCATGGCCAAGGAGGCCATCTCTGAGCTCTCAGCCTGTCCGGTTACAGCCGGGGAGGCTGTCCCTGAACCTCTTGCCTGCTCTGTCACGGCCATGGAGGCCGCTCAGCAACTCTCTACCTGTCATGCTACAGCCACTGAGGCTGTTCAAGGAAATTCTGCCTATCATGGCCTTGGAGACCATTCACAAACCATCTGCCTGTTCTGTCACAGCCAAGTGGTCCGTCCATGTCTCTGCTTTGCCATAACCTCCTGCTCTGCTCAGCGGGCTTCACCTTGGTCACCTGCTTCGCTCTGGTCACCTGCTCCACCCTGGTGGTCACCGGCTTCACCCTGGTGGTCATCTGTGGGGATCCTCGGTTCCGCTTGCTCCGTTCTGATGGTCTTCAGCTCCGCCCAGGCTTCCTGCGCTGCCAGCTCCACCCTGATTCTCTACAGTGGTGTAATGTAATGAAGTAATAATACTTTGTTACAGTACTTAAGTATTTTTTGTGAGAATCTGTACTTTACTTAAGTTTTTTGTATTTCTGTCAACTTTCACTTTTACTCTTTTACTTACTTTTATACATTTCCCTGAAGCATATTCGTTTCTTACTACAACATAAAGTCAGAAGAGCACAGACTTCAAGAAAGCAGGTTTGACGAATCAGTGGTCTGGTGCTTGAAAGTTAGACTCCTATAAAACACTCATGTGCAAACAAGTGCCTGCACCACTACATTTCCTAGTTAAAATGTATACTTTTATACATTTCCCTGAAGCATATTCGTTTCTTACTACAACATAAAGTCAGAAGAGCACAGACTTCAAGAAAGCAGGTTTGACGAATCAGTGGTCTGGTGCTTGAAAGTTAGACTCCTATAAAACACTCATGTGCAAACAAGTGCCTGCACAACTGCGTATGATTTAATTTTCCACTCAATTCGAGGCTAGGGTGTGGAACATACAGTTTATTGTCTGCAATAATATGGTAAGTGTTGTTTTAACAATGTGCGATCTGACATTATCGAGTATATCACAAAAACACACACAAAGAGTGCACGCATACACTAGATTTTATACAAGTTTAATAAAGTTAGCATTAAGTGACTTACATTTTAGACACAATATTGCCTGTTTTTTCTCAATTTTAAAATAGTTCCAAACAAAGATCACAGCACTGTTTTGCGTCTCTGAGCAACACACAGGACGGTGTTTCCTTATTGAATGAATCAGCTTTTTGAACAAATCAGGTGAATGAATGATTCAGTGACTCACTCATTAACACAATCAAATGCTTCATTCTTGAATGAATCAGCCATTTGAATGAATCGGTTGACTGCCACCTGGCGGTTTTAATTTTACAATTATTTTTTCATGTTTTAAATCATTTAAAATATCAGGACCACCTCCAGTTCTCCAACCTCCTGGACTCTTTGTTTGTTTTGGGTGGTTTAGGGCATCGGGAGCCGCCCTTAGAGGGGGGAATATGTCATGGTTGGTTTTGGGTGTTGGTTTATGTTCATGTTTTCATGTCTTTTATTTTGTAGTTTTCCCACAGTCATGTCCTCTGTTAGTCATGTGATTCCCTGTTCCTTCATGTGTCATGCTTTCATTGGTTTATTTTCTTGTCATGTGGTCTTTTGTTTGGCCTTCTGATTGGTCCATGTTCCTCAGCTCATCTTTGTCATTGGTTGGATTGTGTCATGTGACCCCATTTGTTTGATATATAGCCCTCATGTTTCATCGTCCATTGTCTAGCTTTGTTGCCTGTAACTACTGTTGATGAGTTGTGTCCATGTCCATGTCCATGTCCATGACTATGTTCTTGTTTTGCCTACTTAAGTCAAGTCACGTCAAGCCAAACCATGTCAAACCATGTCTGTGTTTATTGTTTATCTGCTCACTTTTGGGATATAATAAAACTGCACTTGGGTTCTCACAATGCTCGCCTTCAGTAGTCTCTCATTACACATGTACTGTATGTGCCTGAAGTTTGAGAAACAAGGTTTTCAGCTCACAGCTGACATTGAGCTCTGCACTATCAATGAACACCAGCAACATCAAAACCGCCTACATAGTTGTGAAGAGCAAAATTCCCAATGAAATACAATGGCGAGTTATGCAGAGCTTTCTGTACATTAATTTATACTTGATGTAAGGCAAATGTCTGAATCATTTTTCAGCAAGGAGAACCATAGATGGATAGAAATACCACTGAGTATTAAATAGGATATTTGATATTCCCCACTTTAAGATAATCAGCTCAATTACCTCCCCACATATCTACGCTTGTAATCTTGTGCTCCTATACTGAGAGGAGATCTCATTGGAATAGCACGTCCATTTCTCTGTGAAGTGATGACAAGCAGACAATGGCGTTTATAATGGCAGTGTGGTAGAAATTAACATTAAGCACTTTCACAGGCCGATTCCCTTATGACCACAACTTGACAGCATTTCATTGTACACAATTTGAGTCAGTGATCAAAGTGACAGTGATGTAAAAACCCCTGTCAACAGAAAATAGTTCAACTCTCTAGTGTTCTTGCGAAATCACCTCTAATTAGGTCAAGGCCTGATCCATCAGCAAATATGAGTGGAATCAAAATCGAAAAATGGGGGGAAATGGACGGCTGTGTCTATTTACCCTCTGAAATATTATGGGAAACATCAGGCTGTCAAACTAGTTCAGGATCAGATGTGGCAGGGGTAGCGGTGATGAGATTCTACCCAAGAATTAACTGTGACCTGCATTGAAACTTAAGGATGAAATCAGCTCAGTGTTAATATGCGAAATCAAAAATTGAGTAAATCACACAAAATAACTTATTTCAAATAGCTTATGTAATTAAAGGAAAAATTTGAGATGAGGAACTGTACAAAGCAAGGATTCTTAATGCCCGATATAATCATGGCAATGTTCTTAAAATATCATACATCATATCATATCAGATCTTTGCTTATAGGAGTAAAAAGATGTTGGAAATACCTGAGCAGCGGTGTAATGACAGCGCACATCCTGACGCTGCCTACGCTGCTGAGCATGGCTTTAGATTATAAGGTAAACATGTGCTGCAACTTTCCTCTCAATTATAATATAAACACACAACAAAAATAACAGAGTGAGAAAACAGCAGTTAACCATCTGATCATAGTGATGTGGATGTGTTTGCACCAGCTCTACAATTCAGCACTCCAATCAAGTTAAAGGGTTAGTTCAGCCAAAAATGAAAATTAGGCTGCGTGATTACTTTAAAGCAGCTTTACAGTTTTAAACATCACTTTCAGTTAGATTTACAACTTCTGCTATAAAACAGCACTCCACTGTGTTCATGTTTTTTACTTGCTTCTGAAATTGATGGACTGAATAGAAGCTACAGTATTAACGAGAGATCATTTCCACATCAAAGAAGGTGGAGCCTTAGAGCACATCTACCTATTACGTAATCTCCATGGACCAAAGGTAGTTCGAAGGTGTTTACTAGTCACATGCACGTTTCTCAAAAGCATTGTTAGCCAACTTCTCACAAGTTCTGTCATTACCAACATGATTCTGTATTTCCCACAACCATAGTTTCCTGAAATTACCATTTGCAAACAGAATGGCAAAGTTCAACTCGAGTCAGTTCAGTGTTGATTCATTTGAGTTTAGTTCAATACCAGTGTCAATGTTGCAAGATGGGATTTCGTTCCTGATTTCATTTTAAATGATGTCACACCAGTTCGCTCTTCGATTTTGCTTGATGTACATGGGGCCTTTTGACCCCTGAGATATGTTCACATGAGGCACGTTGACAATATCTGGACTTCAAAAGTCGACCTGTAGGACTCTGAGGAATGAAGCAATTACAGAGAACACGGTGATACGGTGTCAAACGCATTAGGAAGTCAAACATACTAATCATTGAAGACCTCTCCACAGAGGGTGGAATGCCTTTAGCTATGTTTTTTTTTTCGGCATTGAAAGACAAACTCCTCAATGTCCGTGGCGGTGTGCCAGCCTAGGAAACACAAGCACTGAGAGGCCATCCAATTAGCAGGTGTTTGTAAGAAACAGTTGACACTCCCCCCTGTCTGAATGGCCTGAGATCTATAGCTACGGCAGTCTAGACACCAACAGACAAATTTAGGTGCTCTGGGGAGTTTTGTCTTTTTGCAACATGCCTGTTTTTGGAGAAAACATCCAATTTGGAGGATGTCACATGACAAACTGGCTTTCAATAAAAGGCCATATGGAATAGTGAGATAAAGGCCGCCACCGTATGCTTTTATTACTTTAACGAGGTTGTATTAGTCTCAGGTGTGTAGAATTAGCAGGCGAGCACATGCACAAGTGCTTATAGTATTAAAGAGAGAACACAATACACATCATAACAAACAAACAGCATTTTATAATCCCTTTCATGTCTTTGAAGTTGAATTTATAGAATAGCAACGTGAAATAGAGCACACTGGAGAACTGGTAAAAACAAATCAGTTGTTTATTGAGAGAAACACTGGGTTAATGGAATATTTGTGGAATAGATATGTAAAAATTCTTCAATAGAGTTATCTGAATTATTAATTAAACTGCACACCACCAACTGTTAAGAGAGCCAATAACAAATAACAGCGTCGGTGATAAAGAAAAGGAAAAAAAATCTTTAAAAATCTAGTTTAAAACACATGTACCAATTTCTTAGAAATATAGTTATTGTATTCATGTTAATTTTATATGGTTTTGAAAACGTTTTCATTTGAAGTTTATACTTTTTTTTTTCTGAAGGAGTATCTCAAACCTTTTTAAGACATTGTGAATTAATAATGCATACATATTTTACATTATTATTTTGCTTTATTGTTTTATTTACAAATGATATATTGCAATCTAAAATAACATTATCATAAAAAGGTAAAATTCTTTTATATTTTAGTTGACTTAATGACTGGCATGTTGGTTGCGCCAAATGACTTTGATTTTGCGGAAGGTTTCCAAATCACCAATTCAGTTTTTTTTTCTAAGAAAAAAAATATATTATGTCAAGGTTTTGAATTTAATGAGGTTTTTTTCTCTTCATTGTGATATCAGGACAGTTGTATCACTCTGACACTTTTAACTTAATGTCCAAAAATACAAAAATTAATAAAAAAAAAAAAACACGTCATAGTGGAAAGGTGCGTTCAAGTCATGAATTGCATTTTGAATGTATTTTATTTTATTTTATTTTTAAAAAAATTGTGTCGTATCATAGATCCAAAAGCACAGAAGCAAATGTGTCAAATTTGAGAGAGATAAAGCAGGTCCCGCCCTGGATGACCTAGGAAATTGCTCTGGGATGCTCCAATGGCTCCACGGAATCTCCAGACATACTCGTGTCATGTTAGCGCGTGTCGAGGCCCCATATGGACCAGTTAATATTTAAAGCGTTGAAGCACACGCGATTCCCAACAAAATTCATCTGCAAGCACATAGCCTGATATAGCTTCTGAACCTCTTTCAGCATCTCGATATCGAAATTGCCGAAAAAACAGCAGGACATTTCAGCAGGAATTGAAATGGAAACAGAAAGCTGAGGAAAAAGTAATGACCTGCCATTGGGAAGGTCGATGCTTGGCTGCACAAAGAGATAGAAGGGGCAAACAGTGGCAAAGGGAAAGTAGGCCGGCAGTGGTGAGGGAATAGTTGCGCTTTAACCTTCCTCTCTGCAGGAGTGGAGATGAGTGCCCTCGGTAGGGTCACACGGGCAAAACACGAAGGGAATGTTAAACACAAGTACCCTGCGCAGCACTGACCACGGCCAACAAGATCCCACCACACATTCTGCTAACGTGCTGTGACCACTCTCTCGCTGATGAGGTGACTTCTGGGAGATGCGTTTGCCACACGCAAATTTAATCACAGCACTGGACCGTTTCAGCCTCAGAGTAAAAAGGTAATTGTGACTTTAATTATGATTTTATTTCTTGTAATTGCAGATTTATATCTCTTATACTACATACTGTTCAAAAAGTTTGTGGTTGGAATGATTTTTTTATTTTTTTGAAAGAAGCTTATAAAAATAAAAGTGTAGTAAAAACAGTTATGTTGTGAAATATTACAATTCATACAACTGTTTTAATATATTTTAAAATGTAATTTGTAATGGCAAAGCTGAATTTTCAGCATACTCCAGTTTTCATATGATCCTTTAGAAATTATTCTAATTTGCTGATTTGGTGTTTAAAAAAATCTTGTTATTATCAATGTTAAAAAGAGTTGTGCAGCTTCAGATTTTTTGATGAATGGAAAGAACAGTATTTTCCACACATCTTTAATAACTTGCAAGCCATTTGCACGCTTTATGCTTCACACAAACTTTAAGCAAGAATTATGCATGCATCAAAAAAAGACATTTGCTCACATTTTCTAACAAGTTTCCATATAGTTATATTTCAAATACTTTCATAGAATCCAAGAAATGCATAGTGTGACCTTCCACAAGACATACAACAGTGACTTTTTCAAATTATTCACCACTATTACTTTTCAGTGAGGTGTTTTGCACATTGCTCTTTTGAAGGCTGCGTGAAAGCACCTGTTGATGTGATAAAGGGGTGGAGAGCGAAGGTTAAGATGAGCACTTGCTTCTGATTTGATTGAGGGGGGTTCCAGTTCTTCACAGCAGCTCCTCCTCAGCTCAGCCATGCGGGATCATCAAAGACTCTCCGCTTTGATCCACTCTTCAAAAGCCTTCACTGGCCTCTTGTCAGTGTCTGCTCTGCTGGTAGTTTAGGCTCTGTGCCACCGCTGTTAAAATAGCCCAATTAATTCACCACACTCTCCATATTGAGTTCATGTTGTCAGTGGTTGAAAAAAAAGAAATTCCGTAATGCAGATTTTGTATTAATTCAGAAAAATGTGGGGAATTACTTGCACTTGATGATGTCATGATCCAATTGTTTTTTCCCTCTACATTCTTAAAAATAAAAGTGGCATGGATGGTTCCATGAAGAACCTTTAACATCCATGGAACCTTCCCATTGCACATTTCTTTATATTGGAAAAAGGTTCTCTAGATTATTAAAATGGTTTTTACATTAAGAAAATAATGATTCTTTTAAGAACGGTTCACTGAAAGTTCTTTGGGGAACCAAACATGGTTCTTCTATGATATTGCTGTGAAAACCCCCTTTTTGGAACCTTTATTTTTAAGTGAGTAATGCCTGGTTCAGACTACACGATTTTAGCCCGATTTTGCCACGATTTGCTTGACGTAGGGTGTCGTGGGGATTCGTAAACGACAATGGGCGTCGGGACGCAAGATTCCATCGTTTCAGCACGTGTGGTGTGTCATAGTGGACGACAACCGATTCCGCGTCTGCGATGCTTCACGACATCACGACAGAAAAACTAGCATGTTTAATTTTTTTCCGTCGTCCACGACGAGTTCTGTCACATTGGTGACGTTGACCAATAGAAGATTTTAGGAGTCAAAATCATGTAATCTGACACAGTGACTATCAAATATCGTGTAGTCTGAACCCGGCATAAGATACTCTAAAATATTTGAATTCTTTGATTTGAGTTTGAGGTCATCTCTGCAGGTGGACCTCAAGGGCCAGAGTGGAGAACCCCTACTCTAAATGATCTAATATACATTGTTAAAAATAAAGGTTCCAAAAGGGGGGTTTTGCAGTGATTCCATAGAAGAACCATATTTGGGTTCCCTAAAGAACCTTCCAGTGATGAATTCTTAAAAGAACCATTTTTTCTGAGTGTGAAGAACATTTTTAAAAAACTGTAGTGCAATGGAAAGGTTCAACGGATGTTAAAGGTTCTTCTTTGAAGTTGGAACCATAGGTGCTAATCAAGAACCTTTATTTTTAAGTGTATATAAGCTACAGATATATACAGTACTGTATGTTGCTTGCAAAAAAAAACTCAAACCTGCATAATCTCTACAAGCAGAAGCTAAGCAGGTAAACTCTCTTGTTTTGCAGTTAGACTGGCTTATGTGAAAAATGCAAAGTGATAGGACATTTACATTTATATTCCATGCACTTGACAGACACTTTACACTTAAGGCCCAGGTATACTTAATTTTCTGTGTTCCACTCCATCTTGTGCACAGTTGAGCATGCAGGCCTTTTAAAGCATAATGCATTTGATGCATACACGCTCATTCTAAAAGATTTTGACTTTATAATGAACAAATTCAAGAACTCCTAACAAGTACATGATAGGTAGTATATTAACATTATAAAATTATTAGGGTAATATGGTTTTTTTTTTCTTGATCATAGATGGCACAAAATCTCATCTCAACATAATTAAGGAATGATTATGCTCTTCTTAATTTTATAATTTCATCTGAACATTAACATTAACATTAATGTTTTTAATGGGGTAAATGGCCTCCACAGAATTTGGATAGATCGACCCAAGTGGCAAGTTGTTACAAGTGTTATTATTTTAATTTAATACAAATTGCAAATTTGTAATATTTTGCTATTCATTAAAGCCTATTGGCTAACTGCGTGAAATCATTCAAATGGAATTCAAAGCGTTGACACATCTTGAATTAAAAATGAGCAATTAAAATATATTTACATATGCCTGTATAAGAGCCCATAGAATAAATTTGCCTTTTAGATGAATCTCTTTTACTTGGATTCTGTTTTGTCTGTCATTGCTTACATTTTTTTACTAAATTGTCAAAACACAATTTAAATAGAATAGCTGATTTAGTATTTGCACTGAAACATTTACATAAATAGCTGAAAATGTACATAATGTAATAAAATTTAGATAGAATTATGTCTTTTATATAGGGTTTCATTAATATTTGATATCTTTATAATGACTGACGTGTTTGTCACCAGTATTTTGTTTATTTCGAGAATGTTCCCTGGTCAAACCTGTAATCTTGGTGTTGTTAGAGCAATGCTCTACATGTTTACATAACTCCTCAGATCTATTAAAAGATTTATTCAAACTAAATCTCATATTCAGATTCAGACTAAGTACATCACTTGAATTTTGGCATCTCTCCAGATGTTTTGACCATGTAATTCTGTGAATGGACAAACGGTCCAACACACAATAAATCAGACTGATACAGATCAATTTTTGCACCGCTGGCAACGTTAGGTAAGTTTATGGACTGTCCGAAACTGACATAACATAATCTGGCTTGGGAAGAAGCAGGCGAGTGACACGGAAAGGCTCTTTATGGAGTCAGGGGAGTTGTCTTTCATTCTGCTTGACTGAAGATGTTGAAGTGTCTGATGCTGACAGGGATCCATTAGGGAGCCTGGCCTCTCCTCAGTAATGGAGAGCAAAGGAAAGAACGGAGTTCATTCTCCATCAACTTTGTCTCTCTTTATTACTCTCTCTTTGTTTCTCATTCTTTTGGTCTAGCTGTAATTCTCTGTCGCATCAGACAGCCTGTGAAGTTGCTACTCAAGGACATTTGACAATTTTTTGTGTGATTGAGGCTAATAAGGCAAATCTCTTTCTCTCCACAATCTAACAGTGTCTTAAGGGAGTTTCTCCTTTTATATAGAATATTACTGGGTTTCCACCACAGAAACTCACTCAGAATGCTTCATCATTTAGGTCAATTCCTGGAGGAAAATGAAATAAGGGGACTGGTAAGAACGAGTTTGTCTAGAAAGTCCTATATAAGCACTCTGGTATGTTTTATTTCTCCTGTGCTGTGCTTTCAAACTAAGAAGGACATATCTGAGAAAAAATACTCATTGCCGTATATGTTCTGTGTACATGTACAGGGCCATCCTTAGGGTGGTGCAACTGGTGCAGTCTCACCAGGCCCCACGCTTGAGGGGGCCCCACGGCGAACGGACCGAGGGGGACAAGGAACGCGATCGTGAACGGACCGAGGGGGGCCCCACTCCCTACCTCGCACCGGGCCCCGCATCAGCTAAGGATGGCCTTGTACATGTACATTTTGAAATGTTGTGACTGCATATAAAACATAGTATATACTCACCAGCCACTTTATTAGCTACACCTGTTCAACTGCTTGTTAACATAAATATCTAATCAGCCAATCACATGGCAGCAATTCAATGCATTTAGGCATGTACATGGTCAAGACAACCTGCAGTCGAGCATCAAAATGAGGAGAAAGATTATTTAAGCGAGTTTGAATGTGGCATGGCTGTTTGTGCCAGACGGGCTGATCTAAGTATTTCAGAAACTGCTAATCTGCTGGGATTTCTTACACACAATTATCTCTAGGGTTTACAGAAAATGGTCCAAAAAAGAGAAAATATCAGTGAGTGGCAGTTCTGTGGGTGAAAATGCCCTGTTGATGCCAGATGTCAGAGGAGAATGGCCAGACTGGTTTGAGCTGATAGAAAGGCAACAGTTTCTCAAATAACCACTTGTTACAACTGAGGATTGCAGATGATCTCTAAATGCACAGCATGTCGGACTTTGAAGCAGATGGGCTACAGCAACAGAAGACTACACTGGATACCACTCCTGTCAGCTAAGAACAGGAAACTGAGGCTACAATTTGCACGGGCTCACCAAAATTGGATAACAGAAGATTGGAAAAAGGTTGCCTGGTCTGATGAGTCTCAATTTCTGCTGCGGCATTCAGATGGTAGAGTCAGAATTTGGCTTAAACAACAAGAAAGCATGGATCCAACCTATCTTGCATCAACAGTTCAGACTGGTGCTGGTGGTGTAATGGTGTGGGGAATATTTTCTTGGAACACTTTGTCCCCTTAATACCAAGCTGATCATTGTTTAAATGTCACAGGCTTCCTGAGTATTGTTGCTGACCAAGTCCATCCTATTATGACCACAGTGTACGGTTGTGACGGTTACTTCCAGCAGGATAACACACAATGTCACAAAGTTCAAATCATCTCAAACTGGTTTCTTGAACATGACAATGATTTCACTATACTCAAATGGCCTCCACAGCCACCAGATCTCAATCCAATAGAGCACATTTGGGAGGTGGTGGAAAGGAAGATTTGCATCATGGATGTACCTGACAAATCTGCAGCAACTGCTTGATACTATCATGTCACTATAGAGCAATATCTCGGAGGAATGTTTCCGGCACCTTGTTGAATCTGTGCCACAAAGAATTAAGGCAGTTCTGAAGGAAAGGGGGGGTCCAAGCCGATACTAGCAAGCTGTACCTTATAAAGTTGCAAGTGTGTGTATGTATACAATGTTAAGGCTTATACTGAACGAATCAGTGAACAAAGCGGAATAAATCTTTTTGGTCAAGTGATGTCTGATGATGATGTCAGACAACATTAAAGTCGAGATGCAACTTAAGTAGCGACAGATCTTTTGTACTGTGATGTACATCCAAGTGTAACTGATTATCGGAAAAAGAAAAATTGTAGGACGAGGACTTGGTCTTTATGCATGAATCACTGAATTGTTCACTCAACTAATTCATTCAAAAACACTGATTCATTTGGGAATGCCACAACTGTGTGTTGCTCAGGGACATTGTTTGGAACTATTTTCACAGACAGAGCAAAAATAGACAAAATTAGTGTCAATAATGTGTCTAAAACCCAAGTTAGTTCTTGTTTATTGAACTGTGTCGGCAATATCACACTCACAATTGTGCGGATACAAGGACGGGTCTGTTTTAATGAGGTTTGTCCACTGAGGGACATATTCTTCACTGCCAGTTTCTTAGGGAAGCATCATGTATGCTTTAAAAACTGGCATATTTGGTAAATACACATTTAATTAAATTCTATGGATTGAGGTCTGAGTTTAGCAGCCTGCATGACATGCATGTCACAGTGTCTCTGCAGCTGGTGATGTGATTATGACTTTGTTGTGATAACGGAGAAAACCATGTTTTGACAGGGATGTGAAACTGTGCGCCTGATAGGTTTGCATGCTATTACAGTCTGACGAATATCAGAAATTATAACATGAAAAGGAAACTTTACTGCCACTGAGAATGAACTAACGTGCGCTTTGAATAAATCTAACAGGCTAGTTGATATTCCAGATGTATGCAGAAGGCCAATTATTTTAGTCACAAAATATAGAGTGCTCGCTATTGTACTATATGCACAATGATGTTACAATAAATTTTTCCTGTGCATATCTTATAATTCATTGCAAGAGGGAAGCCATGGTCATTTATACTCCATATACTGATTGTGCAAGTCAAGAGGAATAGAAAATTCAGAAAAGAGAGGTAGATCTTGTTCCTAGTAGCACAGGGAATCAGAGAGACCACTTACAAGAAAATAGCCCACTTTTCGTAATGCAGTGGTTTGGCACAAAGCAAGTTCATTGCAACACATGCTGCCAATAAATATTCTTGTCAAGTGTGGTATCCTTGTGGATTGACAGCACTGTGTAAAGTGATAATGTGATTTTGCTGAGGATGTTTTCTCCAAACAGCTTCACTGTCTCTCACAATCTCTTAATGATGCCACTTAAAGGCAATTATACACAAGCAATGATGCAGAGAACCAAACACTGCAGCATTCATAGCACAGACTTTAAAATCCTCAAGCTCCTCCTCAGACATAATGACACACCATTATCTTTTTCAGGTGGGCTATTTGTATGTTATCTGCTGAAGCATTTCAGTCTATGTCAAGTGGGCTAATTCGTTCAATAACACTTTTTGCAGTTTATATCGTCATGCCAGTATGTAGCAACAAGTGAATGTCTTTTTGTGCATAGTGATGAGTCGTTAAATCATTAAACTAGAAAGAGTCAAACACAATTAATCGTATTATTCTTTATTAAAATTTGCGTTTACAAGTCTACCAAGATATACCAAGATATACCAGAAAATGTTTAAGACATTACAAGCATTTTCCTCACAAATGACAATGTCATATATTATTTTCCCTATTGTTCATTTAACTGTGAGAAACCTCTGCAAATGGTTCAGTGCGTGATTCAACTGTCCGAATGAATCTTAATCATGAAAAATGTCAGTCCTTTTTGCAAACCGATTACATCAAAAGAGTGAATTTTTCGTGAATCTTTTACTAATAGTTCTGATAACAGAATGTTCTGTGTTTGCTGTGTAGCTTCTTGTTGCGAATGAGACTGACTTACATGCCCCTTCTCCGTTTTATGAACTAAATTTCGTTTGTTGTCACTCTGAATCTCGTTCAGATTCAAAACAGCGAGTCATTATGTGAAGTGACTGTGTTCGTTTTAACCAATAAAACTGTACTGTCATGGCCCACACTCAAAATCCTATTGGTTCATGCTCTACATCAGTCTTTGAAAGCTGGGGAGAATGATTTGTTCACTTAAAAGATTCATTACATGAACAAAATGATTCTTTCCGTTCTAAGCTCTAACTTTTTGCTGAGTTTGACTCTTCCAGTTTCTGGTTCTGAAGTTGGCAGGGCCTTTAATCTCTCTCCTAATTGTCTCTCTCCTTTAATCAACCACATTGTTTTATTCACTTCATTACAGTGTTCAATAAAAGATTCATTCAAAAATACTGATTCTTTCCATAATAAATGAACAAATCTAGGCTGTAACTTTTTGCTGACATGATCTTATGAGTTTGACACCTCCAATTACTGACTCTGTTAGTAAGTTAGTAAGGCCCAGTTCAGACGTCTTGACTCTCTCCTTTAATCAACCACAGTTGTTTTATTCACTTTATCACAGTGTTCATTAAGAAGCCCTGGCTAATCCACCTTTGTCTTGTCTTAATTCAACTCTCTCATTTATTTCCAATCAGTTGCCTGTCTCAGAGCTGTCTTGCATTTAGTTAAATTTCAGCTAGCGGCATCCCTCACAATGAGACTCGTGGCCAGAGTCTATTAGAGCTTGACCTCCCCGTATCACTGTGGATGTTAATTACATCCGCACACGCGCACACACACCCACCCCGGCTGTCCCTCATATGAAGTTATCGAATGTCCGGTCACTCAGAATGGTAAACATCCACAGATCTATGAAATGGAGGTCACCTTCATTTTAGAAGACTTTTGTAATCTTCTTTCACTCAGGTCTGAGCTGTCTGTCAGCCCCCTGCATTCAGACTGGGAATAACTTCTTTGACTTGAATCTGTCCGGGGGAATTGCACATTGCATTGCCTTGATGGAACTGCTATTTTCACATGTTCTCTATCTCCCATACAGATATGTGCATGTACACACTCACACACACACTTAGACAAACGATAGTTGCATAGGCTGTGTGTCTCACAGTAACTGGAGAGCGAGTAAACTGAGCTGGAGAAACAAGATTGCTGTTTGTGTCCATGACCTTCTCTCTTCTGCCCCCATCAGCTTCAGTACAGAGCCACTCGCTGCCTCACCATTGCGTAGAGCAATCTCACAGAGAGAGGGGTGAGAAGACGAAAAGCTGACCTTTGATCTGGGACAGAATTCAATTTGGGTAAAAGACCTTGGTGGCATCAGCTTTCTATGGGATCTCTCCACCGGTCAGATATATAAACAGGCTAGAGTGATGGATGCCTGGGAGATTTTTTGATGAGCAGGATATCGTTAAGATGACAGACAAGGGTAGCCGACACATGCGGTCATAGCTGAGGCAGGATTGAAGTGTCAGGATGCCATATGCTTAAAGGGATAGTTCACCAAAAAATGAAAATTCTGTCATCATTTACTCACCCTCATGTCAGTCCAAACCTGTATGACTTTCTGTCCCCTGTGGAACACAAAGGGAGAAATTTCTCTATTTTAAAGCCATGGAACATGACTTTGTTTGCTGCCATTCACTGTTTACTGAAAATCATGTGAAAATCAAAATGTGTGTGTGTGTGTGTGTGTGTGTGTGTGTGTGTGTGTATGCACTTGGATGGGTTAAATGCAGAGTGACCATTCCGAGTATGGGTCACCATACTTGGTCACATGCCACTTCACTTTCACTTTCAACTTCACAAAACTTGTCTCCATAATTTGTTAATGAATGGGAATTGAATCAAATGAATCCGTTCTCTGGAGCGCCTTTCAGTAAATAATGACTATCACATGTGAAGCTGTCATATGACTTTTCTAAGACTTGGAATATAGCACACGAGTCATCTTGACCACTTTTATGATACTTTCATGGTGCCTCACGTCATTTTTTGAAGCTTGAAAGCTAGTTCTTATTCATTGTCATTGTATGAGAAACAGACATGTACAGTCTTTATATTGTGTTCCACAGAAGAAAGAAACTCATACAGACTTGGAACGACTTAAGGGTGGGATGATGACAGAGTTTTCATTTTTGGATGAACTATCCCCTTAATTCGCTTTGCTTCCGGAGAGAATAATACATTAACTGTGGTGAATTTAGAGACTAATTAGGTTTACCAGAAAAGGCAATGTTTCACAATATCTCTGATCTTTTCTTCGACGACTAAAACAGCAATTTAGGTCTTGAAGTTAATTATATGTTAGAGTGGTATTTATAAAGGTTATTAGTTTGTGCTTAATGAGTGGAAAAGTTAAGAGTTCCTGGAGTAACACAGTAAAACGCCACAGTGGATTTCAGTTTTTGAATGTGTTGGTTTAGTTTTAATGAGAGTATATGTTTAAAAATATGATATTGCGCAATAAGTTCAAATACTCAAAGAGACTTCCTCATTAGGTCTCTTGTCTTGTCCTTTCTAAACACTGTTAAAAGAGGACCCCGAAGAAGGTATTCTTTGCCAAAACGCATAGGTTTACATCCTGTTTTTGAATATAACGTTCTTTAAAATTTCTTCACTGAATGTGAGACCAAAAAGCCAAAGATCACCTTCAAATTTATATTATACAGAACTTCTGAACATACTAGACTTATGTTTGGAACTGTTAAAAGAGTTTTACCAAGTGAGTAAAGACATTCTCTATAACAGTTTGTGAACATCTTCCAAATTTTAGACTTCCAGGCCTCATTCGCATCCTGAATCATCATGCAGCACACCCTCCTCCGGTCCTCCCCCACAGGGTGATGAAGCTGAGATGTACCATTCAGTGATGGCACATTTAATCAGCACTCCAAAATGTATGATCGCAAGAGACACGGCTCCACGCCACACGTCTCCGCACACCGCTATTACAAGTACGGAATAACCATGCGTGATCACACAATCAATCCACCAGCAGCTTTTAAATTAGCATCTCAAACCCTCAGCACATGTTTTGTCACAGACTGCCAAGCAGTAAAATTGATATTAAGAATATTGACTGTTGTACATGACACTCTATTAATATTGGCAGGGGTGAATAGGTATGAGGAATATATAGGCCTAGCTTCATCTGATTGGGAGGGTGAAAGGTATGATGGGATAGGTGTTCCTCTGGAGGGTGATGGATTGTGGTGTGCTTTTCATGCTCTGGTGGCACTGGCTTCAAGAAATTGGTATATATGCAATTTATGTTGGAGAACAATAACACATTGATCAATTGATTCTGAATTTGATAATAAAAGAGGTAACATTATAAAGCGCATAAATCATTGAGAAGCACTTTCTGAGTACACTGTAAAATTGAAAAGATACAGGACACCATTTGGGGTTCCTCAGATCACAACCACACTGAAAGAACCTTCTTGAGAACCTCTAGTCACCATTTCAAAAAGGGCAGTTCTCTGAAGAACTTACAAAAGGGTTCCTGAATGAACTCTAAAGACTGATATCGGTTCTTCAATGAACCATGCAATAACATAGTGTCCTAACCAGGCGAGATGCGATATGATTCCTGCTTGTCTGTCCACACAAAATGCGCAAATGAGATACATTCATATTGCATCACATAGCACAACTGATCAGAAAGGTTCTTACGGTTTGCGTACTCTCTCTCACACTCGTAAATGTGCTGTTGTTGAAGAGCGTTACACATACCTACAATGCTGCACTTTACGGTATGCTTTATATCATTTTCCCTGTGGAACTTGAGGATTTGCTTGTGGATTTGTCATATAATATCCAATAATATCCTAAACTTCATACCCTGACTCTCCATGTACCTATTTGATAATTAATATACATGAGGAGTGGGCGGGGTCACAAATATAGTGTATAGTGCAAGCCGCAACCTTCCGGTCTCTCTCTTGAATCCAACAGGGAAGTGACTTAAACTGCAATTCATCGACTGGCTCCACCCAAATCCTGCCTCTTTGCCCTCTTTGCTGCCAAGCTGGTGATGGCTGGCTCCGCCCACTTTGGGCTTCAAAAATGCTCTTCAGAAACCTATGGGCGACACTTGTCACAGTCGCATAATAAAGTGCATTAGTGCCTGCCCACTTTTTCAGCAGCACTGGAAAGTAGGTTCAGTATTTTTTTCATTAATTTTTCCTATCAGAATTTTTTTTTAAAGGGGTCATATGATGCTTTTTAAAAGATCATTATTTTGTGTATTTGGTGTAACAGAATATGTTGACATGCTTTAATGTTCAAAAAACACATTATTTTTCAAATACTGTACATTATTGTAGGTCTCTCAAACGCTTCATTTTCTACAAAGTCCCTCCTCCTCCGACAAGCGCAGTCTGCTCTGATTGGCCAGCTAACCCAGTGCATTGTGATTGGCCGAAAACCGCAAGCACTTGTCTGAAATGTAACGCCCCTTACCATAATCGCGAGCGTCAGCTTTCAAAGTAAATATCAAGACAGTTAATAATGTGTCAGGGATCTTATCTATGCACAATCAGCTTGTAACACTCCAAAGAGAAAGGAAAACTTGAAATCGCATCATATGACCCCTTTAAAGTGCTTCATGTGAGCGCATGGGCGAAATTAGCTTGTCATCATTCCCTGATTGGTGGATTTTTCTTTTTGAAGAATCATGGGTAATGCAGTTTTACACCAAGAATTCCACTGTTAAACATGACTATTTAAAAAAAAAAAAAAGCTAAAATAATGCTGATGGCTTCAACAAATGTATATACCATCGATTAACAACCTTGTAGCGCACATTAGTCTCCTTTTAATGGTTACAAAGTAGTAATAAATAAATAAAAAATCAATTCTCTTATAAAGAAAATGAATAGGAATTTTACTTCAGGAACCCGACTATTGCATTCTATAAAATACCCAAGTGGGGCCTGTACAAAAAGTTGAAGCATAGCTTAAAATTGTTTTTACTTCACTGAAAGCTGGCAAGAATTTTCCCAAGCAGGATTCTCTCCTCACAGGTAACCAAAGTTGACAACTGAAGGAGTCTCCGTAGGATTTGGCTATGAACATTCTATCTCTGTCTGTTTCAGCCTCGCCAAAACACCGGTGGTCATTAATAAATTCATGCATGCAAAACATGGGCCTTCCTCCATGAGGTATCCTTGACCTCCATAAACTAGAAAGCTCCTCACCCTTAGGTCAGAGATTATGCTGGAAAGGGGGCAAAGAGCAATGAAACATTAATATTTTGAAAGAAATGTTTTATTTAAGTACCTCACAGCACCACTAGGGGGATAAAAAAACATTTACCCATTGGAAATGATATTATGACCCAGGCAGAGGCCATGTGATGGCTTGTTTATTTTGTTCCAGGGAGCTATGACGAGAGGTGACTGTGTGGGACTGAGAGAGCAGGACTCAATAGCTTTCTTGTAATACTCTGCTTTGAAAACAAAGTCAGGTAGCCTGCTGTTTTGTCCTTTCAAGTACTGACATGACACAGTACAGTACCTGAACTTCTTTTATGCATGCTTGGTAATCATATTTGCCAGGTGCATATTGATGCTAATGATCCTAATAACTATTAAGGAGCTGTTGATTGTTCATTTAAATTGCAGACGTGTTTCAAAAATGGATATGGATAATGATTTCAAGATGCTTTTGTTTCAATTAAGATGGATTTGGATCCTTACTGCACACAAGCACCTACAATTTGTCAGGACTCTGTCAGCTGTTCTCGTTCTTCCTCACAGCTCATTCAAAGTGGATTAAAACATCTAAGGAGGTAATCAGACCTTCTAACACAAAACAGAAAGCCTATATGCCCGACGACTCTCAGCGAAGTGTAACCAATAACTGTTCCATTTGCAAGATGCAGCTGAGCTTGAAATGAATACAAATCTCTTTTATTTCAAAAACGAAGGCTATGAATTGCCAGCAGCACTTCCAGGTGATCTTACTGTATACCAATTAGACAGCTTGCATTGAATAGCTCGGCTTTGGCTGTGATTGATGTTTGACCTCTTGGGATCCTTGAAAATCTGCTGCAGTCCCCCGTGGGATCCTGATGAATGGCGACCCAAACAAATGAAAATGTTTATCGTCCTTTTATCAAATTAACCACTCTATTGCACAGTTAATTGTTTATTAAAGGACTTGAGATGGAATCACATAATGAACCTGGTACCGGTCTTAAGCTTTTTTCCAATTAGGAAATGCACTGACTCATGTCATCTGAATGACGTCACTCCTATGAAACTGAAGCTACAATAACTTTTATTTATTTAATTTTTTTCATATTTGAAGTTGAACATCAAAAGCCAGTCTTTTCCTGTTGTATGGTCCGCTCTCTGTTAATCAGAAAAGCCACAGCACCCCCTACCGTTCAACACTTTTCATGACTATCATTAAATGCTCACATTTGATGGAAATAAAATCCCAAGACTAGATCAGAATGGATCATTTTTATATTTAAATTATATTGTAAAAATATATATATATATATATTTAATATTTTTCTCATTCCCTCAAAATTTGGTAATGGTATCCAAAATACAATAAGTGCTCAATTTTAATTCTTTAAACACGAATATCATGTATAAAGAAACCCTGCAGGCAGGAATGATACAATGGCTACATCCCAAATCTGAAAAATGCTGCATACGCAGAAAGAAACTCATCGAGGCACATCCAACTCTAGTGTTTGCATAACATCCTATCTACTCAGGTCATTTGTGGTTAGTTTGAAGGCAGCATAGTGTATCCTCTGTTGCCTGTGATATGCCACAATCCTGTGTAAGCAGTAGATAATAAAAGAAAAGAAAAAAGCAGTTCCTGGTGAAGTTGTTTATGAAGTAAATTAATTCATAAATATCCACTTTTATTAGAATGGTCACACTTTATTTTAAGGTCCAATTCTCGCTATTAACAATCCATTAACTACGACTTTTGCATCAATAAACTCCTAATTTGCTGCTTATTAATAGTTAATAAGGTAGTTGTTAAGTTTAGGTACTGGGTAGGATTAGGGATGCAGAATATGTGCTTCATAAGTATAAACAGCCAATATCTTAATAGGCATTCTAATATGCAACTAGTTAATAGTGAGAACTGGTCCCTATGCGTTACCATTAGAATGTTATTTCTACTGCGAAATAAGTGTTGTAATCATCAAATATTTGTTTGGTTATGTCTAAAGCTCACTTGAATTTGGTTTGGATTTTTACAGTGCCTTGGAAGATTTCTTAGAAGGTGCCTTCATACAGAAATTCTGATTAGTAGCCTAATTAGGGGAAGGGGAAGTCGTGGCCTAATGGTTAGAGAGTCGGACTCGTAACCCAAAGGTTGCGGGTTCGTGGCCTCACGTCACTAAAAAACCTTTGTCATGTGAAAAGTCCTCATTTGTAAGCCGCTTTGGATAAAAGCGTCTGCTAAATGACTAAATGTAAATGTAATTAACTGACTGAGCAGTGAGATAGACAAGCAGCAACTTTTCATTTTAGTAATGATCAGAAATTTGTCATACAGTATATGCTGTAAAATTCCAAAGCACATAACTAACCTCTGCTAGAGTTTCCTGATTATAAACTGGCATGCCATTTTCAGTGAATGGCAGTTTACCATCTTAGTTGATGCAAAGCATACATGCATACTCTATCAGAAAAAAAAACATGCAAAATTTGTACATTCAAGGTGCGGACACAAATTTTGATGACATTTTGTGGACAAAAAATTGTTTGTCTATAGTGTGCGATTGTCAGACTCTCCCTGTGTCTCAATGTTCATACTATCCATCCTAAATAGTATGTGAGATTAGAATAATGTGTCCCCTATTTATTTATTGTTATCCATGTTATATTTCATCTGCAACAGTAATGTGAACTTTTATAATCATCCATTTGGTCGTGAACTTTTAAATGCATCATTATGCAGAAAATATGAGCAGAGTTCTCCGCATGAAAAACCCGGGACTGGCAGATCAACGAGCTACTTCTTTTCTCTCCAGTCCAGTAGGAAGTTAAATTAAATTAAATGTGGAGGATGTTAACTGTGACAAGGTGATTGACAGGCCAGTTTACAGTGGCAGGGTGTGTGTAACAGGTGCGACAGAGCGGTCCTTTAAAGACGCAATTGTGTGACGTGATTAGGAGTATGTCCCAAAGCTTGCCTACTCTTCTACTACACACTCAAAAGTGTGTACTTTTTTTTTCACCAAAAGAGTACATACTTTAAGGGTGTAGTATAAGTAGGCACACTGAGACGCAGCATCTGTTCCGTGTTTTGTGTTTTGCTCCCCACGTGTTCCATGACCCAGTTTTCCCTCATGTGTAATTAGGTTTCATTAGTTCCAGGTGTGTCTCGTCATCCCATCCTCTAGTCTTGTGTATTTATAGTGTGTCCTGTTCAAAGTTTTCTTTGTCCGGTATTGTATATGTCAACCTTCCCTGCTACGTGTGTTTTCCTGGTTCCCTGGATGTAATTAAAGTCTCCTTGTTGATGTATTCCTCGTCTCCTCGTTTCTCGCTCCGTGTTCCCTCACAGTAGCGAACGTGACAGAATACCAGACCCACAAACAGTAAGCGGCACCCCTTCTGCCCATGTTTTTGTTTTCCTTTTGAAAAGTCTTTTGTTTTCCCTTGTTTTCTTCCCGCGGCATGGAAATAGCCGCTTGCTTCTCCGCCCTAGCCCGCAGAGATCTCCCCTTTGTGCCGTGAAAACAGCACTGGACGACGCCACGCTAAACTCTCTGTTCAGGATCAGGGCCAATTGCTATCGCCCCGTGGACCTCCCAGACACCACAGGACTGAGCTGGAGGCAAGGGATCCTCCGGTGTCTGGAGAGCGTCCAGCCCCGATTCAGAACCAGCCTGCCGGCCGCTCCAAAGTCAAGTCCGCTGAGAGAGCTCCAGTCCCCGCGTTTAGCCCAGAGAGGGCTCCAGTCCCCGAGTTTAGCCCAGAGAGGGTTCCAGTCCCCGAGTTTAGCCCAGATAGTGCTCCAGTCTCCGAATTTAGCCCAGAGAGGGCTCCAGTCTCCGAGTTTAGCCCAGAGAGTGCTCGAGTCCCAGAGTTTAGCCCAGAGAGGGTTCCAGTCCCCGAGTTTAGCCCAGATAGGGCTCCAGTCTCCGAATTTAGCCCAGAGAGGGCTCCAGTCTCAGAGTTTAGCCCAGAGAGGGCTCCAGTCCCAGAGTTTAGACCAGAGAGGGCTCCAGTCCCCGAGTCTAGCACAGAAAGGGCTCCAGTCCCCATGTCCTGCCCAAGGAGGGCTCCAGTTCCCATGTCCAGCCCAGGGAGGGCTCCAGTCCCCAAGTCAAGCCCAGGGAGGGCCACAGTTCCCGAGTTAAGCCTACGGAGAGCCTCTGAAACCGACATACTCCCCAAGGATTCTTTTGGGGGGGGTAGTAGGGGTCCGTCCGTGGAGGCCGGGCCGAGTGCTGAGGCCAGGCTCCCTGAGCTCCCTGCTCCGCCATGGCTTCCTGAACTGTCTGCTCCGCCATGGCCTCCTGAACTGTCTGCTCCGCCATGGCTCCCCGAGCTTCCTGTTCCACCATGGCCTCCTTAACTGCCTGCTCCGCCATGGCTCCCCAAGCTGCCTGTTCCGCCATGGCTCCCCGATCTGCCTGATCCGCCATGGCTCCCTAGTCTGCCTGATCCGCCATGGGTCCTGGAACGGGTACCGCCCTGGAGGCCGTCCGTCCCTGTAAGCCTATCCTGAGAGGCCTCCAGAGCGCCCACCCCCCAGTAATGTCAGACTCTGTTCCGTGTTTTGTGTTTTGCTCCCCACGTGTTCGATGACCCAGTTTTCCCTCATGTGTAATTAGGTTTCACTAATTCCAGGTGTGCCTCGTCATCCCATCCTCTAGTCTTGTGTATTTATAGTGTGTCCTGTTCATAGTTTTCTTTGTCCGGTATTGTATATGTCAACCTCCCCTGCTACGTGTTTTCCTGGTTCCCTGGATGTAATTAAAGTCTCCTTGTTGATGCACTCCTCGTCTCCTCGTTTCTCACTCCGCGGTTCCCTCACAGTAGCGAACGTGACAACGAAGTATAAAGCACAGCTCACATGGAAGTTACTTGCATACCAAGCACCTTATTGTTGGTCAGAGTGGCATGACCAACTTAAACCCTTGTGAAATCTGCATGGAGAATTATTTTTGCTCTCACACAAAATTCCCAATTGTGTGGATTCCCATTCAGATGGATGGATTAAATGTGAACAGTAAATGTGACCTGACCTTTAGGGCTACAACAGCTTGTCACTGGGGCGGTAACCTTAAGGGGGTTCATATAGTACCTTACTACTTTGTAGTAACCTACCTTACTGCCTTTCTACTTTAAGGTACTAATATGAACTTTTTAGGAGTAGATAAGTTATAAAGCTGTCTCTTTAACAGGACAGTTTTGTGTGAAACCACCCAAAAATAAAAATTCTGTCATCATCATACTCAACCATAATGTCGTTTAACTGATTATGACTTTCTTCTATGGATCACAAAATAAGATATTTTGAAGAATGTTAGTAACCAAACAGTTTTAGCTCCCATTGACATAGAATGGAAGTCAATGGTAATGGCAAAATTCTTCATTCTTCAATTCATTGTAAAATGCATTCTTTTACGTTCCACAGAAGAAAGACAGTCATACAATTTTGGAATTTTTTTTTCATATTTTTCATTTATCTTTAAGATTACAAGCTGTCATATCCCTAAAAGTACAATTTTTGCAAAATTTTTTCTATATGATGTCCTTACAAATATAGTGACACCAGCAAACACAAATATAGTGAATCTCTTAAAGGCACAATATGTAATTTTCGCCGCTAGAGGGCGCATATTCAAAATAAACAAAGACCAGCTAGCATAGTTTGATGATGTGGTGACTGAGTGTGGAATCATGGGAGTTGTGGTCTTCATCCCCACAGCCGATGCAATCCGACGGGACTCGGGCAGAAATCATGTTCATGGATGAGCTAATGATTTATTAACGTAGTAGAATGAAGCAGGGTGAGGCTGAAAGCCGTCGAAGTGAAACGAGGCCGCTGAACGAGCGGGTTATGACGTCATTGGCAGGCAACACAATGACACTATGGACACGCTCCGTGTCACTAGTTAAATTGCTTATTTCTCTGGATTTAAACATTCTTCGAAACATTTGGGATAATGTAAGTACACAAGTCAGCAAAATATATAACACTGTTCTAGTGGTTTTTGGATATTTTAATTAAAAAATGTACATATTGTGCCTTTAAGTACCTCATACTGTGATGTCAATAGACGCTCTAATCTATGATTCTCCACAATGAGTTACGAGTCAATGAGGCATCACAGATCAAAACTGGGGACCACTACAGTATATTTAAGTCCTTTCTTTAATTCTCTACTGTCTTTTTGCTGCCTACTGTTTACCTTCCACTTCATTTACTCATAATTGCACATCCATGCTATATGATGTCCATAAAATGGAGTCATTCCATTTTGGCTGGCTAAAGCTCGACAGGGCAGACCTTCATGCTGAGTTGACTTTAATGACTTTTTAATAGGTCTCTCCGTTTTAAAGATGCAGTACAACAACTCCAGTCATTTTATTGGAATGATGAATGATTGAGAGGGGGCTAACATTAATTTAATTTACAGCGCAGGCTTCCCATCATTAAAAGCCCAAGACGGCATCGCAAGAGGCAAAGAAATAGAGAGGGATGGGGTGCGTTCATTATGCCGGAAAAAGGCTGGGGTGATTTATGATAGCAGCATTGTTGTTTTCCCTTATCTCTAATTAGACGCTTGTCGTGCTAACTGATTTCAGTGTCAAAGCAACAAGACATGGTTAACAAGACAGGCCGCTTTGTTCTACATCATCATTCTCAAAACATTCACTCAAGTCAAAACGTCCAAACATGTCCTGACACCCCACATGCTTAATTAGACTCTGAGTCACCTGCATGGAGGGACTGAAATTATTTCCTCCATGGATATACATGTATGTAGCTCACTGACAACCAGCATTCATTTCTCATTCATTTCTCAGAGGATTTGAAGCACGTGTGTGTCTTCAAAGACAACCTTTACAGTGTGCTTAAAACTACATGCCCTACAACAGAAATAAAAAACAGGTTTTGTTTTACGCTCTAGTAGTTCTGTGAAACAGTGCCCTCTGCAGGCTGTTTGAGAAAGCAAACTCATTAAGCCAGAGCTCAAGGAAAACTTCACTAGGTTCAACTGGCCGTGGGTTATTGTGAGAGTTAAATGTCCTCATCAAGGGCCTCAAATGCCCTAGTTTGCTGCCCTACACCTGTCATTTTACCTCTTACCTGTAAAACTCTCTCTCCCCCTTTCCCCTCCTTCTTTTCCTCTAGCTACTCTATAAAAATTGGTTCCTGCCACACAAGGCAGTGAGATTTGTATTGGTATTGTAGACATGAAGTCCATTCTCTCTCTCTTATCTGTTCTGTTGGTTCTAGAGCTCTGCTCAGGTAAGATCTATCTATCTATCTATCTATCTATCGATCTATCTATCTATCCGGCTGGCTGGGTGGTCTCTGGCTTTTTAGTTGTCTATCTGGCTGTGTATCTCTCTGGCTGTCTGGCAGTATAGTTGAATAAATGACTGCTCTAAGCAGAACAAAAGAAGCTACATTTTGAAATTACAAAATACTAAATTAAATTATTGTATGTCTTGCACAAAAATATATAATTATTTAAAATATATTCCATATAATTATTCCATAGTATAATTATTTGAAATATAATAGGTTATACATTTAGGGCTCCAAACTGCTACAAAAATAAAAATGTAAGACAAGTTTAAAATCTAGACAGTCTGAAAAATTTTTGTGCACTCATATTTAATTCCATCAGGCCTGTCTATACCCAGTGAACACGGCGCCAGCAATGACTCTTATGAACCGTTTTTTTAATGAGCCCATGAAGTGGTTTGAATCAGTGAATCGTTCAGCCGTTACTGGGTTCACAACTGTCTCCATCACACTGAATGAACCGGAACGTTGACTCTACTTTATCGTGAGCTGTATGATAACGTGTAGGCCTACATACATAGCCTATTCATAACATAGTTTTGTTGTGTAAATTAATCATATATTTTATAATTAATAATGGTAAAAAAAAAAAAAAACATTCAAATATTTTACAAAATTTTATTATTATGCAGCATATATGACGTTTTACTGTAAGGTTGAATTTACTATTGTTTTTGGAACCATTATCAACACAACTTCAATCGTCGTTATTATATAGGCCTACTACAACATCCACATAATTTTCAATATAGTCCGGTATAATTTCACTGTTTTATATGCATACAGTAGAGTCCAAAAGTCTGAGATCACTAATGAAAATGCTTCTGTTTTGCGTTTTTCTAATGGAAACAGTCATTACACATTTTAAGCTACATAATCAGCCTTGCTAGACATAAATGGCAAATAAACGCAAAAACGCAAAAGATAGCCTATAAATGACATTATATGGTACAGTAGTATTATTTTACAGTAGTTGACCTCTTATTTTCGACCAAGGTCTCGAGTTCAAATATCGCGAATATAGGCGAACAGACTTTTTTTTTTTTTT
>NW_015638606.1:837196-842958 GCF_001515625.1 Sinocyclocheilus rhinocerous
TATCACGAGCGAATAGACAGTTACAGCAGCAAAAGTGAAAGTGGCGAAGTTGAGCACAGGGAGCTGCTCGGGAAAAGGTTAGCCGCTGTTCATATTCAATAAGTCTGGATGCACCGCACGGAACAGCGATCCCGTGAAAATGACGTAGATAGTGGAGTGTGTGTGCAGGAATGACGCTGTACTAAGTGTATCTTACGACATTAATAGCGCCAAATAATTGCATACATTGAATTGTGACATGTAGATTATCTATTAATGACCCATAAACAACAGAGTCAAGGTTCATTTATTAATTTAGTAAATCGAGAAAAGAATGTATGGACCTTGGGCTCCATTGTATAAAGTTACACATCATAACACTATTAATAAAATAATTTATATAAAACAAAGCCATATAGCCTTTTGTAGAGATCTTATTGCATAATTATGGTGGCATGAAAGTGATTTGTGATTGCATAATCACTGTGGGAAAATTGTTATAAATGATTGTATTGGTGCAACACAATAATCAGCAGTGCCTATGCATAAACACTTCTATCAGCTATCTGGTAGAATTTTAGTCGAATCACAGCCTCTCGTTCTCCTGCTCCTTGTCCTTTGAGTGGAATGCAGTTCTTGCATTCTTGAACTCTTTCTCTGTGCCTTGTACATGCCCTGTATGTTCTGAACTTGAATACACCAAGTACATTATAGTTTGTACTCTTTTATTAGCATGAGTCCTTGTCCTGAAACTGCAAAACCAGAGGTGTCAGAATGATTTAAAAAGTGGGGGTAATTCATGGGAAGGTATTTCCCAAAAGCAATTATGACCCAAAAAGCAGAGGGAGATGTAATCTGTACTATGTGTGTGTTTGGGGTAGGGACAAATTGTGTGCATTTTGTATTTTTAGGTATACTGTTTAGGTAAACTACCATGCAGATCAAATCAACATATCTGTGAATGAGAGACTTCAATTAGATGCTTGCACATGCCAAGTTCGAGTTGCATTGTTATGCAGTACATTTACTCTGACAGGCAGTGATTTTGCTCTGTCACGGGTTAATCTAGCCTGTAACGCAGTGCATCTTGGGTTATTGAATCCAGACAGGTTATTTTTTAACAGAGGGTCACCTTGTGCATGTCGTTCATATTGTCTGACCTCTTCAAAGTTCACCGTCTTCTTTCACATGCTTCGTACTTACAAGACAGATGCAGATGTAATAAAGGTACACGCATATGTCCATAATATCAGCATCAGTGCAACTTTTCTTTTTTGTTTCTGTTGCGATACCTAAAGTCATTCTCGTGCTTAACATCCAGCATCACATTCTACATGCAATAGTTAAATTTTATTTGCAACATTGTTCACTGCAGTGAAGAATAACAATTCTCTTGGAAACAACAACAACAACAAAAAAAAAAACTAATGCCAAGCTTAAAGGGATAGTTCACCCAAAAACTTTACTCACCCTCAAGCCATCCTAGGTGTATATGACATTCTTCTTTCAGACAAATACAATCGGAGTTGTATTAAATAATGTCCAGGCTAATCCATGCTTTATGGATGGTAGCCCAAAATTTGAATTAAAAAAAAGTGCACCCATCCATTATAAAAGAAGTCCACATGGCTCCGGGGGGTTAATAAAGGCCTTCTAAAGCGACGCAATGCGTTTGTGTAAGAAAAATATCCATATTTACAACTTTATAAACCTTAATCTCTAGCTTCCGCTAACTGTCGTACGTGCGTTCACGAGAGAGTGGTATCCAGCATATGATGTATGACGTATGCGTAGCATAAGCTCTGGTGAGAATATGCTAGTCTCGCGAGAAACAAGTTTTGTTTACAGCAAAGGAAAACCAGTGTCCTCTTGGGTTATATCGAAATCCTCCGTCATTTTTCTTTACAAATCCTCGTTTTGTACTACTAATTCGTGACCTGTGTTTTGTTTTGCTCTCTCCTCTGCGCTTCCACGTTCTTCACTTCCGCGTTCGTCACCGCGTTTGCCTACGTGCTACGTCATCCGCTGGACGCCACTCTCTCGTGAACACGTGTATGACAGTTAGCGGAAGCTAGAGATTAAGGTTTATAAAGTGGATATTTTTCTTACACAAACACATCACGTCGCTTCAGAAAGCCTTTATTAATCCCCCGGAGCCGTGTGGACTTCTTTTATAATGGATGGGTGCAATTTTTTTTACTTCAAATTTTGGGCTACCATCCACTCCCATTATAAAGCATGGATTAGCCTGGACATTATTTAATACAACTCTGAATATATTCGTCTGAAAGAAGAATGTCATATACACCTAGGATGGCTTGAGGGTGAGTAAATCATGGGGTAATTTTCCTTTTTGGGTGAACTATCCCTTTAAAATCACCGTAAAGAGATAGATTTGGAAGTAGAAAGACTGAAATATTTTCTTGTAAAAGGTGTAACTCCAATAATCTTTGCATTATTTACAACTTGGAAAAATCACGACTTCCTTTCATTTGTGGAGAAAAGAAGAAATACAGTGAAAGTCAATGGGGTCCAAAGAAACAACAACATTGGTCCCCATTAACTTCATCTTCTTTTGTGTTTCCTGAACAAAGAAAGTCATACAGTTCTGAAACAACGTGAGAGTGAGTAAATGATGAATTTTCCTTTTTGTGCAAACTAAGCTGAAGGGGATGAAAGTGCACAGGTGGACGGTGGGTAATGGGAAAACACTTAAGGTGCCCATTACCCACCATTCAAGCACATGTTCTGCCCTCAATCAAACCTGGTGATCAGGAGGGGGACTCAGTTAGATGGCTCACTGATTATCAGGAAAAACGTTGTGAATCAAACATGGCTTTATATAACAAATTTGTTAGTTAATAACCACCATCATAACTGGTTCTTAAGACCGCTCTGAACCTTGGCTTCAAGTCACAGATCTGAATACTTTCCAGCAGTGGCCCATGGAACCAGTTGCATCAGGTTGTTCTCTCTGTTCCAGGTGAGTGGTGCTACCAGAGCCAGTTTTCCTGTCGCGACACATGTAGAGGTGAGAACAAACACACAAGATAGTTTGTACCTGGACTCAACCTCTCAGGTTTTTGCATAGTCATCACCGAAGCAAAGTCCTTGTTCACAGTTTCTCATAGTTGAATGTTTATGGTGAGAGAAATGTGTTTTTCAATTGTGTCATCCAGGGCCTTCAGAGTGGAAGAATAATTTTCCTAATTGTGGAGGTCAGAGACAATCACCCATCAATATAGTCACACACAGAGTGAAGCATGACCCAAAACTGACCAGTTTTATCTTCGAGGGCCACAAGAAAGTTTTCAATATGAGTGTGGAAAATCATGGACATTCAGGTAGATTGAACTGAAATTTAAAGGCATAGTTCACCTAAAAATGTATATTCTGTTGTCATTTAGTTCATTAGACTGCCGTTCATCTACAGAACACAAATGAAGATATTTTTAATACTTTTATAATTTTTGTCCAATCAATCAACCAAAACTTTAATGCATCAAAAAGTAGAAGAGATCATAAAAGTAATCAATGAACAAACCTCACGTATCAAGCAAGTGCGATGGAGCTTCTGTTTACCATAATTTATGACCACATGATTCATTAAAAATATCTTCAGTTGTGTTTCAAAGATAAACAAAAGTCTTATGGGTTTGGAATGACATGAGGGTGAGTAATGACAGAACTTTCATTTTTTGGATGAACTATCCCTTTACCTTAAGTAAAAAAAATTCCATTCAGTTTAATTCAGTTGAGTTTAACCGATTTACTTCGAATTCTGTTACCTTTTAAATCTTGTAATTGTAACAGTTAAGTATAATTACAAGTTCCATGCTTCTTTCCAGCTCACTTCACACTTCCTCAATCTGTGCGTCTCCGTGGTGGAGGTCTGCCAGCCACATACAAGGCCGTCCAGTTCCACCTGCACTGGGGAGAGAACGGCGGCCAGGGCTCAGAGCACTCTGTGGACGGGGAGCGATATCCCATGGAGGTGAGAGTCCATGTCACTATCAAACATATATGGACAATAAAAAGCTAAAAAGCCTATTATTTTCTTCAAGTTACATTATGATGGGTATTAATTATGCATTTTGTCCCCCAGCTCCATATTGTTCACATTAAAGAAAAGTATGGCAGCTTGGGAGAGGCTCTAAATGACTCTACAGGGGTGGCAGCACTTGCCTTCTTTTTTGAGGTACTGATGCCTTTGTGATATTTCATATCTCATACCTAAAAACATTTTTGTGAGAAAATTATCTGAACACAAACTCTTAAACTGATAGCACCCAAACAGTTCTATTTCATATCATTGAGATACTATTATAGTTTTTATTAATATTTGGAATTAGTTTTAGTTTTTATTTTTGTTTTCATTTTAATTTCAGTTAGTTTTAATAATTTTGTTGTGTATTTTGTCCTTTTTATTATTTTATTTTTAAAATGTTTATATAATTTTCATTAAGTTTTATTTTAATTATTTTAGTTCATCAAGTTAAGCTAAATGAAAATAAGAAATGTTGCCTTGGCAACTAGCTCAAATAAAACAAGTTTAAAGGTTTATATATATATATATATATACACACACAAGAGTTCTGGTATGAAACTCTAGATGGCGCAGTCCTATAGGTCTAACTCAGTCTGACCTAATGACATCATTATCACATGGCACAGCTGATTGGTTCTCTTCTGTATCAGTAGCCAATGAGCTGGCTGGTCAACATTCAAATATATGACTAGTGCTTGCTGTAGCAGTTGCAGCTTGCTTCAGAAACCCTCCACCTTCCCCAGCTCAGCCTGTATAGATCTGCTACGAGGTGATTCATGTATGCTATATGGGGGTTATTTCATGTATGTTATATTTGCAGCAGCAATATTTCTTACATGCTCACAGCAGCATGTTGTGGATGTATTGGCAGTAACAAGTCTCGGTACTTGCTCTGCCGCAGCAACAGTGTAGCAGATCTATTCCGCCAAAACCAAATACATTCAAATTAAATAAAACTAAAACTTAATTAAAAAAACCTATATAGACATAATAAAAAACGAATAAAATGACAACATTACTACAACTGTAACTAAAACTAAAATAGATAACTAATACAAATCAAAGTACATTAGTTTATCAGTAATCCTAAAAAATAACACTGCCAAACACATATGCTAAAAAACAACAACTTACTTACACATAGTAAGAAATGGTTATAAAAACTGAAACAGAAGTGAAACAAGTAGTAGGAAAGAGGAGAAATAAAAAGCGATATTTATCCTTTGCCGGTGTCCCTGCACGGTAGAGTCGATGGTCTTTACACTCTTCGGTCTTCACACGAGGAGGCCGTCATGCAACGGCTGCCGCGGTAAACTAAGCTTTTTTATACCCGTCTAACAAAATACTAAATTAATTCAGCTGGACATAATTCAGCTTTCCTTATTTATTTATTTTTCACAACAAATGGCCAAGCAAGCGCAGACACTGACAAGATACGGATACAGAACGAGACCAAACGCGATATCAGCACGTCTCCACACAGTAAACAAAACAAGCGTTTCCTAGCAACGACAACTGCACTAAACAAACATGAGACAAGTAAATACACTTACGAGCTGCTTTTAACTTCCGCTGATAAAGACTGCTTCTCTCAAAGACTATTTCTTTACACTGTTTTCTGCTGGCGCTTGAACACACTTTCCTGTTTATCACAACAAATGGCCAAGCAAAGCACACGACACTGACAAGGTACACGATACAGTACGAGACCAAACGCGATTTCAGCACGTCTCCA
>NW_015638606.1:843156-876633 GCF_001515625.1 Sinocyclocheilus rhinocerous
GCAGATGGGTGCCCCTCTTTACTTGAAAAGAGAGACAAACGAGAACGGAGCTTTTTCATTGGAAAACGCTCGCAATGCACGCAGATTGCCCCCTCGAGGACATCGCGTGCGTGCTCTTCGCCCAAACAAATAATGCATAGATCGTGTGTGTCATCAGATTTTAAACAACGTCAACACGGATGCACATATCCTAAAATGCTTTGCTAGTGCTCGCCATAAAGAGATAAATAGAGATCGCTCTTAACACAGAAATGCATGCTTCAAACAAAACAGTCAATGAAGACGAAGAAGAGAATGATGTATGCTCCCGGCGCCTATTTATACTATAGTCGCACCGGTAGTGACGTCATGGCTGTCGCCGGCCAACAAGTTGGTGTTTTTTCAATGTATGCTTCAGACACGGGTCACGACGAGGCGTTCCCCATAGCGACCCCTAGAGGACGCAGTTCGAAGTTCCCATGAAAGGGAACGTTACACGGTAACATTTTATATGACCTTTTCATCATTTTGGTTTTGACAGCCCCAGCCCTCATTCATAACGAAGCCATTTTAGGTAAAAATTCCTTTACTGAACCAATTTGTTAATAAACTGATGTCTATATTAATACCTGACATTTGCCATCCTCCTTTTAGGTGACTTCTGGGCAAAACAAACAGTTGGACAGAGTCATAGAGGCTTTAGGAAAAGTCCGATATGAAGGTGAGTCATTATCAGATTGCATGATATTTTTTGGGGACTGAGTTGCTTATTTTTGATTAGTTTATCTATTCAACATGTTTTGCATTCTGCATTGTGGTTCCATATTACCCAATGTGATCAAAAGGGAACAGCTGTGAAATTGAAGATTTTAGACTGACTGACATCATCCCTCAAGCCAATAAACTGAACTACTATAGGTACTCGGGTTCCTTGACCACACCAGGCTGTGACCAGGCCGTTGTGTGGACGGTCTTCCAACAGAGTCTGCCCATAAGCAAAAATCAGGTACAGAGAGACTTTTTCTTTTACGCATAAACCAGACTGAGATCAAGATGTTAGTCAACACTGATTACAAACACCAGTATCTGAATTTAGAATTAAAGCAAGACACTATAGGCAACATCATTTTTCTTTAAGAATTTAAGTGTTTAATTTACATGTTATTTTATTACATTTTAACTATTTGTTTCAATTCCAATACATACCTTTAAAGCTTGTTTTCTCAAAATGAGTCTTATATCAAAATTATTTATAACTTATATCAAACTTTCCTATTCCTATCTATATTCGTAGGATTTTTACACAGATGTTTGTTCATACATCAGTCGTTTGATTTATATAACATTTATTCCTAAAAACACGGTGATTTTTTTTTTCTTGCAGTATTTTCTGGTTTATGGTCTGTTAAAAAGAGATATCCAAAATCCCCTCTGTAAAACCTTTACCACTGTTTATGTCAACAAAATGAAACAAGAATTTTGCACCTGGCTTTATCCAATGTGCAAATGAGTGCATATTTAATTAGATAATGGATAATTTGCATATTTAAACATAACATTTCAGAAAACTTGTAAAACAAAATTATCTTGATGTACTGTGATTAATCAACTATGAAAAGTATTGTGATTTCTATATGTGATTTCTATATGATTATGGAAAGGCAGATTTTAATTCACACGCAATGATCCTTTTGGCCATCTTTCTTTTCTTGCTTTAGCTGATGTCAGTGGATAAACAGCTGTTATTCGGAACAGAAAAACCAATGACTGGAATATTCCGTCCTGTGCAGAATCTGAATGGACGAGTTGTGTACACATCAGTGCCAGCTCACAGTCTGTGTGTCCTGCCCAATCTAATCACCCTGTTTCTGTGCCTCTTTTGTGTTTTTGGACAACAAAGGTGTTTTCATTGAATGGTAGAGAATGCTCTTTTAACACAGGATGTTCTGTATCGAACTTCCAGAAACAAAGTATAGCTAATCAATCTTCTGAGCACTGAACTGAAGGTACTGGGATGGATCTCTGTGCTAAAGCGGTGAAACTTGACAATGGAGAAAAGATTTCTTAGTTATTTTCTGTGTTCACAACTATTAATTGTCTCACTGGTACCTCTTTTCATGTCTTGGGATATTTTCCTTCAGTTGTGGCAGCTTTATCTGGCTTTGATTATTTCAGGATTCCCATCTGTTTTCCATTACTTTTTTTGGTTGTTCATGATTACTGTATTTAAAATATTTTAAAATCTTATATATATATATATATATATATATATATATATATTGCTGGGAAGGACTTCCATTTATATTTATATGTACCAATAATTATACTTGTATATAAAAGTCTTCAAAAATACAAAATAGCTTGAGATTTGAATGTGGCTCATTTGAAGCTTTCTGATCCTCCATTAAGATTGTCTCACTATGTACATTTCATTGACTTTTCCATTACTTACGACCTTTTAGAAAATTTTCATGATTTCCCAGGCCTGCGAATGCCAATTTTTACTGTTGTTTAATGTTTAATGTTCTTATGTTTCTCCTGTAATTCATATGGCTATGATTTGATTATTAAACTTGATACAAACATGTAAAACAAATTGTGTACATACGCAGGGCATGTACATAATGTATCCAAAGATGTTAATAAAAGTTCAAATGAAGTGACTACACAAATTCTTCATTTAATTGCAATTATATTTAATTGTAAATATTATTTGTCATATAAAGATTTCATTTTCATTTTGAACCAATGGAAGTTTATATGTAATATGCAGGCATAACATGCCAAATTCATCTTTGCAAGAGTACCTACTACTGACCCTTGCAGATATGAGACTATGGTTTCTGTTTTTGTGCCTGTAACCAGGTTCTGAAGTGCTCAATCTGAGATGTGACGCTACTCCTAGCCGTGCCACCAGGGGCGCTGTACTGTTCAACACTTCTGTTGTAGTCCCACACTGAAGAAACGTCCTTGTCAAACAAAGGGCTGGAGATAAAGAAAAAACAAATCAATAAAAAAAATCCAAATAAAAACATTTCAGATACTGTTAGATGTACTTTTAGTTTGAATGTGACTGCCGACCTGACAGTTTGAAGGTCCTCTACAGTGATTTGGGACAGATGGATGTTCTTAGATTCAGCAATATAAACGGCTTTCCCAGCACAACTGTGGGCTTCTCTGAAAGGCATCTTTGATATATATGTATATATATCAGATTTCATTCAGCTCTACTGACATGCGGAATCGTAAAACTGTAAGTTGATGGATTGATGGACTTACTCCCTTTCTGACCAGATGGTAGGCAAGATCAGTGGCCAGCATATCTGGGCTGAGGGCCCCTTCCATCGCTGGTTGGTTGACCTGAGGAATGGAAAAGTACCAGTGCCTAAGATCTACTGCTCAACAATGAATAAAAAAGGAAATGAAACAACAACCATTTTTTATACCGCTCACATTTTAGACTGACAATGGATTACGACATACTCAAACACTTCTGCATCTCATTCAGCATTTCACCTACTTACTATTTACCTGAAGTAAGAGTTTTGTTTTTGATTGCCATTGTTCATGACAAAACAACATTTTTTTCTAACCCGTCTCTCACCTTTAGAGTTGAAATGACGCCTGTTGCCACCTGCAGCACAGCGTGTACTGTATCATACCAGATGGTAGGCAAGATCAGTGGCCAGCATATCTGGGCTGAGGGCCCCTTCCATCGCTGGTTGGTTGACCTGAGGAATGGAAAAGTACCAGTGCCTAAGATCTACTGCTCAACAATGAATAAAAAAGGAAATGAAACAACAACAATTCTTTATACTGCTCACATTTTAGACTGACAAAGGATTACGACATGCTCAAACACGTCTGCATCTCATTCAGCATTTCCCCTACTTACTGTTTAACTGAAGTAACAGTTTTTTTTTTTTTATTGTCATTGTCCATGACAAAACAACATTAACTTGTGTTATAACCCGCCTCTCACCTTTAGAGTTGAAATGACGCCTGTCGCCACCTGCAGCACAGCGTGTACTGTATCATATGTGTCGAACATGGCCTCCTTATCCTCCTGCAGTGACAAAACATATATTCAGAAAATGTTTTAAAATAAAATGATCATATTTTGGCTGTCATGGACATACCTGTAGGTCTTTGTTGTATGTGCTGGGTAAGCCCTTAAGAGTCATCAGAAACCCTGCACACTGTATAACAATGAAATTTAAATTAGATAAAAGTATATAAAATATTTGTATTTTAATATTATAATATTACTATTATTTTAAATATTTGTAATATTATTTTCTTATAATTAAATTAGGTATGCACTGATATGAAAATTCTGGTCAATAAGCCAACGATTAATTTCATGTTATGGTGATATTAAAATATTATTATTCAAATATTACACTATTTGTCTGTTAAGTATGCTACTTTTTTTATTTATTAAATAATATTTAAAATACTGATAAGAAAATTCTGGCCAATAAGGCAAAAAATGTTTTTATGTTATGTCCGATAACTAATAAATGGGTGATATTAAAATATTATACTATTTTGTCACTTAACTATACTAATTTATATAAATTTTATTAAATAATTATGTTTAATATTATAATATTTGTAATATTGTTATTATATCAAATCTTTTAAATAAAGCTGATAATTATTTAAATGTTATTGCCGATAACCGATAAATAGTCTATAGTAAAATATTATACTATTTTGTCTAAATAAATTAAAAATAAAATATTAAAAAGTACATTTAGGCATCATAACATTAAGCACACTCTGAAAAATTAATAATTACTTTGGATTTGCTAAAAGTGATATTTAACAGCATTATTAAATTATTCATGTTTTCAAAGATTAACTTTAAGTGAGAGTTGGATGACTGAGGGTAATCTAAATTTAAAAAGAGGAGAAAAAAACATGCACTATTAAATATTCATTATTCGATAACTGATAACTGATAACTGATAAGGTACCATTACTGTATATTGTGCATCCCTATTCAAAGATTAACTTTAAGTGAGAGTTGGATGACTGAGGGTAATCTAAATTTAAAAAGAGGAGAAAAAAACATGCACTATTAAATATTCATTATTCGATAACTGATAACTGATAAGGTACCATTACTGTATATTGTGCATCCCTAAATGAATAGCAACTAAACTGACAGCCCTAGTACTAATTATTAAATTTCCCATAGACTGATCTTAATCATAAGACTAGCATTGGTGTCTCGGGTTGGTTTCATTAGTCAGTGCTGTATCTTACTCTGCCAAACACTCGTCCTGCTTTGCTGCGGATGAGCTCCAGGCTGTCTGCGTTCTTCTTCTGAGGCATTAAACTGCTCCCAGTGCTGCTCTTGCAAACACAAACACAACAGCTCTGATTAACTACACACACTAGGCACACATACAAAGCAGAAATGGCTCGAATCCCTCAGTACACATCAGCCAGCTCGTGTTCACAGTATATGTATGCCACTGTGTTGAGTATCATCCACCAATTAAGACAACACACTGAATCCTGCACTCCATGGCAGATAGTTTTTCTGAACATGATAATGTTGTTAATAAATAGGCAATAATTATTTCTGAGTGAACAATTACTATTTAACTAAGGTCAGTACCGGCTGTGCAGCAACCAGTTTGTGGTTAATAAAGATAAATCAGTTCATGTTAACAGGCCGAACATTTCACAGGCCATAAAGAATTATAGTATTGGGAAGAAAATTGATTTGCTCTAACAATGGAGAATTTGTGATGGCGTGAGCAGGTACATGTGCACTCACTGAGATTTCTTGGCAACTGTACCATAAAAGTCATTGAATTATTTAATGTGCAACTCTGCCTAAAGCTCAAGTTAGCAACTCCTTCAGTTTCATGATGGAATTGCGCATACGTGACAGGTGGGGTGAAAATAATGCAGAACATGGTAGTAATGTAAGGAAAATACTGTACTGTTAACCCAAGGGCTTCAAATGAATGATTTCTGTCTGCTTTGACATTATGACGTATTTTGGGGCAAGACACGTTCTTGATTTTGAAACACTCTTATGCTCACCAAGGCTTCATTTATTTCATTAGAAATACAGTAAAACAGTAATATTGTGAAATATTATTAGAACTTAAAATAACTGTTTTCTATGTTAATATATTTAAAAATGTATATTATTCCTGTGATGGCAAAGCAGAATTTTTAGCAGCCATTACTCCAGTCTTCAGTGTCACATGATCCTTCAGAAATCATTTTGGATGACTGAGGGTAATCTAAATTTAAAAAGAGGAGAAAAAAACATGCACTATTAAATATTCATTATTCGATAACTGATAACTGATAACTGATAAGGTACCATTACTGTATATTGTGCATCCCTAAATGAATAGCAACTAAACTGACAGCCCTAGTACTAATTATTAAATTTCCCATAGACTGATCTTAATCATAAGACTAGCATTGGTGTCTCGGGTTGGTTTCATTAGTCAGTGCTGTATCTTACTCTGCCAAACACTCGTCCTGCTTTGCTGCGGATGAGCTCCAGGCTGTCTGCGTTCTTCTTCTGAGGCATTAAACTGCTCCCAGTGCTGCTCTTGCAAACACAAACACAACAGCTCTGATTAACTACACACACTAGGCACACATACAAAGCAGAAATGGCTCGAATCCCTCAGTACACATCAGCCAGCTCGTGTTCACAGTATATGTATGCCACTGTGTTGAGTATCATCCACCAAATAAGACAACACACTGAATCCTGCACTCCATGGCAGATAGTTTTTCTGAACATGATAATGTTGTTAATAAATAGGCAATAATTATTTCTGAGTGAACAATTACTATTTAACTAAGGTCAGTACCGGCTGTGCAGCAACCAGTTTGTGGTTAATAAAGATAAATCAGTTCATGTTAACAGGCCGAACATTTCACAGGCCATAAAGAATTATAGTATTGGGAAGAAAATTGATTTGCTCTAACAATGGAGAATTTGTGATGGCGTGAGCAGGTACATGTGCACTCACTGAGATTTCTTGGCAACTGTACCATAAAAGTCATTGAATTATTTAATGTGCAACTCTGCCTAAAGCTCAAGTTAGCAACTCCTTCAGTTTCATGATGGAATTGCGCATACGTGACAGGTGGGGTGAAAATAATGCAGAACATGGTAGTAATGTAAGGAAAATACTGTACTGTTAACCCAAGGGCTTCAAATGAATGATTTCTGTCTGCTTTGACATTATGACGTATTTTGGGGCAAGACACGTTCTTGATTTTGAAACACTCTTATGCTCACCAAGGCTTCATTTATTTCATTAGAAATACAGTAAAACAGTAATATTGTGAAATATTATTAGAACTTAAAATAACTGTTTTCTATGTTAATATATTTAAAAATGTATATTATTCCTGTGATGGCAAAGCAGAATTTTTAGCAGCCATTACTCCAGTCTTCAGTGTCCCATGATCCTCCAGAAATCATTCTAATGTGCTGATTTGCTGTTCAAGAAACATTTCTTATTATTATCAATGAGGAAAACAGTTGTGCAGGTTAATATTTTTGTGGAAATCGTTCAATGATTCAGTTTTTTCAGGATTCTTTGATGAATTTTATTTTTGTGCTTTTTGCATTTATTAACAAGTAGAGCAGTGACAGGAATGGGATTGGAACAAGACACAGGTCAGACCTACAGCTTTTATATGTCAAGGGCATATGCACAGCCACAGAAAATTTGAATGATTTGTTTTTAAATTGTGTTTTCAAGATTGACCACTGCTGTCACTTCCCATTATAAATCATGTGCTGTCCTCACCTGTATGCATCAGTCAGAGTAATGAAGGAGAACTCCTTTGTACTGTATAAAATCAGATCCTCTGCCATCTTGCTGAGGTGTGTGAGACACATTGATGCCCAGAAGAGAAACTCAGCTGTCCAAAAATATACACAAACACATTCAGTTAAACACACTATTCACCCAAATAATTTGATCATTTACTTTCCCTCATGTTGTTCTAAATCTGTATGACTTTCTTTATTCTGTGGAATATAAATGAAGATATTGTGAACAATGTTGGTAACCAAACAGTTTTGGTGACCACTGACTTTCATTTAATGGACCAAAATTTTTCGAATGATCTTCTTTTGTGTTCCACAGAAGAATGAAAGTCATACAGGTTTGGAACAAATTGAGGGTGAGTAAATGACGACAGAATTGTCATCAGAATTTTTGTATGAATCATCCCTTTAATTACAAGGGATACTGATGACCTGTAAAGTTTGCAGCATGATTATACATACCAACGAAATCTCTTTGTCCGGTAGCATCCATGCTGTTAATGCTGATACTATCAAATTTTAGTTCTGGGGAGTGAAAAAAACTGAATCAGATTTTAAAAAAAAGAAATTTAAATAGCTGACCAGTTTGACCTATATACACAAACATATATCATAGGAACACACTTCATGAATCATTACTTATATGGGAAAACAAATGTCATCAACCTTGGCGAAGAAGTTCTCTGTCAATGTTGAAGGGATTCCCAGCAATGGCTCCACTGCAAGGCAAATAAATATATATCATATATCAATGTATCTCAAAAATAAAAGTGTGTGCAGTACTGTTCAAACGTTTAGGGTCAGTAAGACTTTTTCTGTAAACTTAAAACTATTATTTAGTCATGATGCATTAAAAAAGGACAGTAAAGGCATCTATAATGATAAATTACCAAAGATTTGTATTTCAAATGCTGTTCTTTTGAACCTTATATTATTAAATAGTCAAGAAAAAATGTATCACAGCTTCCACACATATATATTGCAGTAGTGTTTTTAACATTGAAAATAATAAGAAATGTTTATTGAGCACCAAATCAGCATACTACAATGATTTCTGAAGGACTATGTGACACTGAAGACTGGAGTAATGATGCTGAAAATTCAACTTGGCCATCACAGGAATAAATTGCATTTTAAAATATATTCAAATACAAAATAGTTACTTTAAATTGTAATAATATTTTAAAATATTACTGTTTTTACTGTATTTCTGATTAAATAAATTCAACCTTAATAAGCATAAGAGAATTATTTTAAAAACATTTCAGTATTGCATATACACAAAACTAACCTTCCAAGGGGCATCACGTTAACATGTTTCCTGATGTCCTCCAGCCGTTCAACATCTCTGCTTAGTGCCACTGCATGACTGCGAGAAACGATGAACACTGATCAGTTATGACCAGACGTATGTATCAGCAAGTCCATATATACAAGATCACAACACTTAACACTGTGAACACTTAACAATTTACTGTTGCCTCACCTCGAGAAAAATATAATTAAGATAGAATTCTACTAAAATGCACCTGAGAATCCAGTGACTCCATCTGATTGGCTGGGCCCTCTGCATGTGAGTGTATCCAGGGCACAGGATTTCAATCTCTCTGGATGGACAATGGAAAATAGTTTGGGATGTGCGTGTTTGGTAATTGTACATTAGTAAGATGATGTGAACATAGTGAGCATTCTTACACTGCAGCCCTTTCCACCATAGTGCTGATGAGCGGCAAAGCTAGTTCTTTCAGAGTGTTAATAGCGTCCCGTAGCCAGAGCCGCGTATCTGTTGCAACCTATCCAACAAATGGAAAGAGTTTGGTCAAAAGCCTGTATGCCTGTAAATATCATGTGACAAATTAAATTGAATTAAATTTAAACCTGATCATTTCTGCTCCTGCCTGTGTGAAGCTTTCCAGCTGGATCACCAATAAATTCCTTTAAAAGAAGACATGAACATTGACTGAATTTAGCTTCCTGTAATATTATTTTCATTATTCAGAATTATAATCTACTACACCACATGGTGAATTGATAAAATATCTTCTTATTCAATAAATAATTCAGTGTTTTCTTTTGACCTTCAGTCTGCGTTCATTGGCTGTGTGAATATCCTCGTCTCCTGGTTTGATCTTGAACTCGCCTTTTGACCATTCATCAAAAACCTGATAAAAGATATTTTTAAATACCTCAGTTATTCATAATTTGTGACAATAAATTAAAATGTCTGATAACTCTTTTCGCAATATTTACAGCCATATTGGGGAGACCGGTGTTAGTTGCCACTAGAGCTATTTCTCAGGAGCTCACCATTATTATAGTTAACTAAAACTAAAATCAAACTAAAACTTGAAATAAAATAAACTTAACTTAAATTAAATAAAAACACTTACGTAACCTCAGTTCCCTGAGATAAGGGAAACTCCTGTTTACTCTGATACTGAAGTCTAATTTGATCACGTTCGTGTAGCTGCACGAACCAATGGCGCTTCAACCCGCCAAAAGGGGTGGTGCTGACTGCTATATATGTCAGCTCTGGGTGCCATTTCGTCAGAATCTTTTGACTGAAGCAACAGTCATCGATTCACGTGCAGCTTTATAGCATGGCAGCCTACGCAACGCTTGTTCCCTTATCTCAGGGAACCGAGGTTACGCAAGTAACCGGAGCGTTCCCTTTCGAACAGTCTCTCCCGTTGCGTTATGGGGACCCAATCGCGTCGTGCCATAAGCAAGTGCAGAACGAAGCTACTTTGCGAGTGTAACATGAGCTAATAATGAGACCCAAGCCACTTAGGCCAATCGTGGGCCAGGGCATCTCGCTGCTTCGAAAAATAAATTGGGCAGTGAAAGTTGTCTTCTGACGCGAAGAGGTCCACCTTTGCCTTCCCGAAGACAGACCAGATTGTTTGAACCATTTGGGGATGTAGTCTCCATCCTCCTGGAGCTACATTGCCCCTGGACAGCATGTCTGCTCCCTGGTTTAGTCTGCCTGCCACATGAACTGCACTCAGCAAGAGGAGTTTGCCCTGTGCCCTGACCAAAGTGCTGTGGGGAGAGTGAAGCACACAGGATTTTCAATCAAGCCTGGTCGCTAAGCCTGTGACTTCACTGTTTCTTCCTCCGAAGCAGCTGGGAGGGGAGAAACGTTAGAGCGGGAGGGGCGAGGGCGAAGCAGGGCGAGACTCATGGTCTCACAGTGAGAGCAGTCTGTCTCAGAGAGCGCAGCCTCAGCATGGGCGTGGCCCAGGCAAGCGACGCACCCAAATCTGAAGCTGTCAGTAATATGGAATCATCGGTGACAGCATTGTCCTCTGATCCACCTAAAAAGATCACACCGCTCGTTGTAGACGAGGGGTGCTGATCCTCTAGTGTAAAACACCTGTGCCGGTGTGAGATCACTCAAGCCCGATTGCTCAGTCCCATGACTCCACTGTGTCTTCTCTGAGCTAGCTGAAAGGGGAGAAAAGGGAGAGTGGGGCTGCCTTCATTGAAGAAGGCGATCTGCGAGCTGCGAGCGGAGAAGAGACTCATGCTCTCAGAAAGCATTCCGTTCGGGTGAGTGCAGTCTCTGCCCAGACAGGCAACGCATTCACCGTGCCCATCTGCATCATGCAGGGGTCCCTGCATGAGCCACACTCACAGTGCGGCATTTGCAACAACATCGCCAGGAAATTTGCTTTAATAGATGCCGTATAGCTGCAGGGGAAGGCTTCTAGTGATCTTCCACTGCTGGGGCTTCTTCTTAAGGTGGTGAGCAGCAGGCTGCGCTTCTTGCTTCTTGCTTCGGCTTCTTGTCCAGCGAGGAAATGACCTTCGCCACTGAAGGAGAAAAATTCTGACGAAATGGCGCTCAGAGCTGACTTACATAGCAGTCGATTCCACCCCTTTTGGTGGCTTGAAGCGCCATTGGTTCGTGCAGCTACACGAGTGTGATCAAATCAGGCTTCAGTTTCAGAGTAGGAGTTTCCCCATAGCACAACGGGAGAGACCGTTTGAAAGGGAACTCTTTATTACAGCTAGTTGCGAAGGCAACATTTTCATTTAGTCTAACTTGATACTAAAATGGTACTAAAACAACTAAAACTGAAATAAAAACTATATAGACATATATATATATATATATATATATACAAAACAACAAAATTACTAAACTTCAATTAAAATTCAAACAAAATATAAAAAAATTATAATCTAAATATTTAGAAAAACTATATTATCATTTCAATGATTATAAAATAACACTGCAGTAGCTACAGTATATAAAGGTTTTATATTAATAGTCCAATAACACAAATTAGTGTTTTCTCTAGCAGATGTTTGTTGGTTTCAAATGCTGTCTTAAAGTTGAATTATTAGAATAATTACAAAGAATAATACAATATAGAATAAATTTTGTGAATTTTATACTCAAAGCTAAAATTCCAAAATAATCATATTTTTAATAGCTGTTGTTTTTTTGTTGTTTTTTTTAAGTTGAAAGTGTCAATTTCAAATATAGATTACATTTTTTTATTGGGATAAGTTGTCGTATTATGTTTTTTACTTTTTTGTACAATACATTAAACTATTTGTTGAGTTAATATCTTTGTACATTACCTTTTACATTTCTGCTGACCATGTTTGCATGGTCAATGTTTGGTGAATGAACTGTATCTTTTTTCTTGATCAATAACTGTGGAAATTAAATATTCAAAATGTGACAACTAGCCCCAGTCTCATCTATTTGGCCAGTTGTATATGTTGACAGAATGCCATGTTGAATGGCAGTAGCTTCAGAGAAGTTTACAATAGGCACCATCAGCATTGTCACATGGCTATTGTTTTGTGCACATGGAGGTGTCTGTGTCCTGGCATATTTTTGTCTGTGATGTATTAAGCTTTGGTGTTAAAGGGGGAATGGACTATGGAACAGTATCCTGGTACATATTTACAAAGCAGCATCATAGTTCAAGGGTAAACAAATTAATTTTAATGAGAAAGATGACACTGTAAAAGAACACACATATAACCTGGATGCTATCAGACGGGTTTATGAGTCAGGTAATGTGGTAAATAATATAATCACCTTGTCAAGTCCTGTAAGAATCTGTTCCATCTCGTTTTGCGTGACCAGGCCTGCTTTCTGTAAAGCTTTGACATATGCTTTACTCCCCTTAATATCAGCCTCCCACATGCGCTGGTCGTACGCGATTGACGCGTTGAACTTTTCCATTATAGGGTCGGTGTTTCCCACAAAGCGACCACCCCATAGTTTATTTCCCTGTTTAACACAAAATAATAAACATAAACATAAACATTACGGTAAATCATCGCTCGTGGTTTCTGACAGGTTTGGAAAGCCTGTGACACACACAAAAACACACTAAATCAGACTGACTTTTTATGAGCGATAAAATTAGCGATCTTTACCTCTGAACTTGCCATTGTAACAGTCTCAAGCAGTCTTTATGTGCGAAGAGCAAACCGAAAACTAAAGGTCATTAAAACAGAAACAGGAAATGTCGGACAATTAAAGGACAAATCAGTGCCGTATGTTTTCACCGATTCATGAGAATGAATTACCGTAAGAAGCTGTTCATTCAATAGACTGTGACCTGCATTTCTTCCTCGTTTATTTTGGGGAAGCGAAAGCCCCGCCTATAATATGTTAATTTGGTGCTCGCGAACCAACCAAAATCTAAAGCGCCATTTTTTGGGCGCTGTCCTTCATTTTAGAGAACAAATCCTGTATCGAACCGCCTCCCTAAAGACAGAATACACTTTGCAGTTACAGTTTTGAATGGTGGATGGCGCTATGTCCTTAAAACGAGCAGGTACACAAATAAGAATGAATCTAGAGCTATACTTCATGTACTTAAATATTTTATCTCATTTTTATGTCTTATTTATTTTTGGGTTATATTTTTGTAATATACCTGTGCAAATACATCAAATCAACAGTGTATTTAGGGGGAAATAGGAGGTTATCACCAATGGTTAATACCACTGAAAGTAGGCCTACTACATGTACGTTAACCTGCAGCAGCCCTGTTTGAGCAACTTGCAGACAATAATTACAAACTTATGTAATATTTTTTTTCCCGCGTTATTACTATTGAAATGTTTGCATAATTAATCGAGATTTGTATTTTTGCTCTTGCATCTGTTCATTAATCTATTTCTCCCTTTTATCCATATTTGGGTTTATAACTTTTATAATTTTCGTTTTACTATGTTCTCTTGATTCCTTGCAAGCACAATTATAGGCTTATTTTTCATAATATTACTTTTATATAACTATAATCTTATATAAATATACTACATTATATTTTATATAAATATAATCTTTTTCTATAACATTTAATCAATATTTTTCTATAGTGTCACTTCCACAACATTTCGAACTGATTTAATGATTCGGTTAGAATTTTGGTATTGTCGCGGGATTCATTTTGTTGCACGGGGAAACGTTATATATAACGTTTATCTTTATAAAAATTTCCACTATAGAAAATATTTTTAACCAGCAATAGTTACAGGAATATTTAACCCTACAAACAAATTTGAACACGACAACTGGGTGGGAACGTTTAACAGAAAGCCTCGTTTTCTCACCGGATCGTTGTTAGTTGTCGAACCAACCAGGCAAGCGGGATGGAAGTGTAAGCGATTTAATTTACTTTTATTCGCCTAAAGTCAAACTTAAATCATATAATAATAATCTTTTTGTTGAAAATACCCAGTATATGGCGCTGTGATTAGAACAGGTTTCCAAATCTATACTGAAATGACGACGATATGCAGCTCACGTGGTTACTCTTGCATACTAACTTAATCTTTAGATGACGGTTAACGCTACGAATGCATTGGAGCCATCAAACTCAGATCAAATTGATTAGGAGCTGATCTGTTGAAAATGTATTTTCACTAACAATTGATGAGAGATCATTTGGGTATAACGATTGATGTATAATGTTCAGGGTACATGTTGGTCGTATTTAATAGCGAGAGGGATTTGGGAAATTCAGAACAAAAAGTAAATATGAAAGTGAAGTGAAGCACGTGTGATTATAGGACTGGGAAAGCAGCACACACTGAAAGCTGCTAAAAGGGGGGATATTATTTTTTATCATAAATTAATGTTAAAACACTACGTTTTACTCACCCCCAAGGCATCCTAGGTGTATATGACTTTCTTCTTTCAGACGAATCCAGTCTGAGTTATATAAAAAAATTGTCTTTGATCTTTCAAGCTGTTTAATGCCACTCAGCTGGTGTTGCATTGCATCAGTCCAAAAGAACTTAAATAAAAATCGCCCATCCATAAAAAAATTTTATATAACTCCGACTGGATTCGTCTGAAAGAAGAAAGTCATATACCCCTAGGATGCCTCGGGGGTGAGTAAAACGCAGCCTAATTTTCATTTTTGAACTAACCCTTTAAGGGCTACAACTAATTATTATTTTGATAATCGATTAATCTAACGATTATTGGACCGATTAATCGACTAATCGTCGATTATTTCACCAATTAATCAGTAGACTTTTGATTATTCAGCTTTTGCGATTAGTTAAAATATTGTTATATATATATTCTAACAAATAAATAAAGGTAATCACTTCAGCTTTTGAAAGTCATATTATGTGATGAGATGTTTTATTTTTTGATAAACTATTTTATTCACAACATAATCTCTCTTAAAATACCTTATAGGGTAATAATGATAATCAAAACAGTCCTGAGCTAGATCAAACTTTGATCTCTGTAAACCAAACTATAACTTTAGTGAAGTATTTTTTCCCTTATTAGCTAGCTCCACACTGGAGAGCCGCTTTATAACATAAAATCAAGTTGTAATTCTAACTGAAAGCGACACTGACTGGTTTTTCATGTTTAATACTGTAAAGCTGCTTGATTTAAGGGGGTCATATGATGCTGCTAAAAAGAACATTATTCAACTTTACAGATCTTCTTTATGCACCAAGAGCTTGTAACACTCCAAAGAGAAAGGAAAAATTTAAAAAGCATCATATGACCCCTTTAAGGCTATCTATTGCATAAAGTACTAAGTTATATAAATAAACGTGACGTGACTGGACTTTACTGGAGTACCGAACTGCAGAATTCTAGTAACATCCACATGGCTGTAATCAGATGCCTTCATAACTGCTGCTTTCACACTGCTGTCAATTTTTGTTATTGAGAGGAAAGCGTGCGGCATATATTTACATATTCATCCAAACGCCGCTCAACAGCTTTATGTTTGGCTGCTTTTGCTCTGAAGCGCTGTCTTCTCTTGAATTGCATCCAGGAGGGCTGAATTACTGTCTTGTGCTACAGCGCCACACTGGTCAAACAGCATTATTGCAGGCTCTTACATTAGGCCATATGAGATCAAACGACTACTCGACAACAAAAAGATTTGTCGACAATTTTTTTATTGTCAACGTTGTCGATAATGTCAACTAATCGTTTCAGCCCTACTTGAGTTGGAGCTTCCCTTTGCTCACACATGAAAAAATTGCAAATGCACAAAATGCAATTGTGCTTGTTGCAATGCTCCAAAAGACTATTATAGCTGCTGTTAGAACACAATTTTAGGCGATTTAACATGAGTTAATCCTAATGTAAACCTTTTGTTTTGTAGAAGGGATGCCAATGCCGCTATGCTAAGCAACTATGAGGTCAGTATGCATTTTAAAACTTTTTAGATTTTGTGTGTTATACAGTTCTATGTGTGTTTTATCAGAAATGCATGTTGTGCATCTCAAGTAAAATCTTCAGTTGTTGAGTTTAATTGTGACTGTACAAATGCACTCTGTTCCACCAGGTCTATCAGTTGCTGACAGACCTGAAAGAAAAAAGAAAGGAGATGGTTAAAAATAAGCACAGCACAGGACAGCAGAATCTCAACACCATCATGTATGAGGTGCATGTTTTTGATGTGATTTGAAACATCTCTTAAACCAAGATGATATAAAATTTTCGGTCTATGAGAGATTGTTTTCATCATGATCTTCAGACGGGGCTGATCACTCATGCCTTTTAACATTTGATGCGTCTGCCTCAGTAGACCCTGAAGTACCTCTCCAAGACGCCGTGTGCTCATCAGAATCCAGACACTGTGAAGGAGTTCCTCACTTCAATGCTGCCTCACAAGCTCACTAAGTGAGTTACAGAAAACTTTCTTTTTTTTATTCCTTATTTTGCCCCAAAATGGCTTGTTTTATTGTGGAAAACACAGGCATAGGAAAACTTATAGACCTGTCACAAACAGTGTGACAAGCACCGACTGTGTCACACTAAATGCAGTGTATACAACCACTTTGTAATTCTAAGTTCGAGATGTATCTTTATGAAAATTTGTGTCATGTGATGTTTGAGACTACAGTGCACATCTGAGTTGCTGTTTTGCAGTTGACAGTGAGTCTAGTATTACTGCACCTGTTTGTAAACTGTGACAAAAGTTGATAGACTGCTGGTACTTTTTTTATTTTCTTTCCTATTTAAAGAGCCGAGAAGTTGCAGCTCCTTAACCACAGACCTCAGACTGCTGTTGAGATCCAGCTGGTAAGACACTGTTCATTAAATTTTTTTTTTAATACCCTGTCTTCTTCTTTACATCTTTGCCCATTTCTCAGAGAGTACTACGAATGTACGTTCAAGAGTTTAGGGTCAGTATGTGTTTGTTTGTTTTCCCAGCAATGATGCATTAAATTGATCAAAAGTGACTTGAGAGAGTTGAACAAATTGAATCCTGAAAAAATGTATCACAAAAAACATAAAGCAGCACAAACTGTTTTCAGCATTGATGATATTGTTTCTTGAGTAACAAATCAGTACATTAGACTGATTTCTGAAGGATCATGTGACTCTGAAGACTGGAGTAATGATCCTGAAAATTCAGCTTTGCCATTACAGGAATAAATTACATTTTGAAAAGTATTAAAATAGAAAATGGTTATTTAAAATTATTATATCACAATATTGTTTTTAATATATTTTTGATCAAATAAATGCAGTCTTGGTGAGCATAAGAGACTAATTTAAAAAAACATTACAAACCCCAAACGGTAGTGTATAATGTTGTAGAAAATCTTCTCTTTCTCAAAGAAATCTCTTGAGTCAAGAAGTTCCAGATGCCAAAATCAGACTTCATTGGTCTAGTCAACAAAGCCAAGATGCCGGCAGAACATCTGACCATCTCACTTGCACCTCACACTTATATTCTTAAACCTTTTATCTCATTATGGGTGTTATCCTCCTTTTTTCTTTTTGGAATCTCCTCAATACTCCCGTCAGTAATTTCTTCAATCTGCCAACTTGTTTGTAATGGTGCCATCCTGCCAGTCAGCTTATTTAAAAAAAACAATGTTCTCAGCAAAAATATACTCGTATAATATCTTTATGCAATCTGAGAGACTGGTACATGTATGGACATTGAGCAGTAGTGGTCCTACAACATTCTAGTTTAGCCAACAGCAGCTTTGCATTGTTATATTTGAATGATAATAAAAATACACCATAATAAGCAAATGGCATATTCAGATTGTTGTTTAGAAGTTAGACTTGAAGGAACATTAAGCATACAAGAATATGTAACAAACAGTGAAAATGAAGTAGTAAATGTGAAAATATTTTCAGATAAACAATTTATACTTGACAGGGCAATTTTTTATATAAACTTATAATATTAAGAATATTATTACTGATGTTATTACAAGTAAAAATGAAGTATGGTTTTTGTACCCTAAAGCCCCAGGCTTTTTCTGCGCACCTGTAATAAGTTAGTGGAAGGGATTGATGAGAGAAAGGATAGTTTTCTGAATGGCCAGCGCTGGATGATAGGTGTATAACCTATATATGACCTAACCTTACAGATGGTAGAGGAGAGCGAGGAAAGACTGACAGAAGAACAGATTGATGAACTTATACAGAAAGTCACGGACGTCCTGCCTGGTGACCCTCAGAAAGAAGCTGATGCATCTGCTGACCCTGAGATGGAGACAGACCAGTAACATCACCCCTGCAAACTCAATTATATATATATATTATATATATAATATATATATATATATATAGAGAGAGAGAGAGAGAGAGAGAGAGATGTGTGTGTGTGTATTTTCAAACACAAAAGAAACTTTCTTCAGATTTAACTTCAGATTTGTTGACAGTGCTAGTGCTAATATTTGCTAATATAAAGCGATGTCTAACAAAAATGTTAAAACATGTATTTGTTGTTCCTGATGTATATATTGTACTAGCAAATGATAAAGAAATACCATATATGATTTTGTCGGCTTATTAAACTTATTTGTAGGAGTTGCATTGATCTTTTTTTTTTTGGAGGAGGGGAAGGATATAATCTTCTGGAGTCAAGAAAATCTCACTTCTTCTCTGGCATCCTTCCTGTATTTAATTTGGCACATAATTATACTGTATAATCAGTGAGCATTTTAAGATTTGATTTGAGAGAGATTGAGCAAAGCAAACCTGGTCGTTTAATGTTAATTAGGCCATTTATCATTTGACAAACTCTCTCTACTGACCCAACTGTGTGAATATGAGATGTCAGTGCGTAACTGCAAGATTGAGCTCTTGTAACAACTAAGTTTACCGAGACCTTTATCCATAAAGCAGCAATGTGAATTTGTGTCACATAAAGACGCCTTTTTTCATTGCAGCCCTTCAGAAAACTGCAACATTGAAATTGCAGGTTATTCTTTATTTTATATTAAATCTCAAAACATATTTATGATTATATTGATTAAAAATGTGTTCTCATTGACAGTTCTTCTGAGGACAATAGAGACTGATTATACGACACGAGTTTGATTTATGACAGCAATGCCATGTCAAAGAGAAACCCACTTGATTGGCAATAGACGTTTGCTGTAGCCAATGAAAGTTAAGAGTTCCTCTTCAGCGCTGTGGTAACTGGTGTGAATTTAAGACCTCTAATTTCCAGCTTTTCGGTGGAATCGAAATGGTTTGACAGATTTCTCACGTATGCGCTTAAGATTCACAAGAAATGTGCTCGCGGTCTAAGACTTTAACTCTCAAAGTCAGTGCTTCATAGCTCCGTTTACACGATCATCACGTCTGCATTTCATCAGACACGTGATTCTGGAGAATGTAAGGATTCGAGGAGTTGTACTTTCTGTACGGTAAGACACGATACGCTCGGTTTTCTTGCTGAATTGTTCAAACTAATGGGAGTTTTTTTTTTTTTTTACGTGTTGTGAACGTGTTTCACTCATAGTTTCCTTGTCGCAGGCCGCCAGTCGTGCTGGCGAGTAACTTTGATCTCAGGTATATTCGGTCCTAGATTTCCCTTACAACCATTTTAAACGTGTCTTCTTGTCACGCAGCGTATGCATCCTAGCGATGCACATGAACTGAAAAAAAAAATGCGTTCAGCTTTGTTTTAACTATACACGGTGATGACCGTCGAGCCGACCACATATTATAATGGATCTGTTACAGCTCTGTCTACTTGTTGCATTTTTTCAGTACGTGCACGTTTCCCACAAAATATACGGAAGCGGTCTGATGTCATTGAACATATTTTTTCTGCATGGGCGGCAGTACGCCTTTATTATTATTTTGGGTTATTCAAACTGCTATGATACCCAAAAATGCGGTCCAACGTTGAACACACTATATGCTGTCTAGGTAGAATGCGTTTTCAGACACGTCTCTAGAAGAATGGAGACCACAGTCAGCAACCAAAGTAGAAAGCATATATACTTATTTGTTAAAATTCTTCTATTCCTGATTAATATGCAGAGAAGTTACTTATAGATTATTAGCTATAATTTGATGAGTTTCACCTGGCTCAACCAATGGCGTGAGTCTGGGGTGGGACTATCTTTTTGTTCGACCAATGGGAGACATAGAAAGTGTTCAGTAGAAACTTGTTTAGGAACCGTCATTAGGTCTCATTATCATCATCTACTAACTGGGGGGATTATTTAAAAATTGCACATTATTAGAAAAATTAAAATTTCCGCCTAATTCACAACATGTGCATACATACATTAATTTGTTCTTAACCTATAGTTTTAATGTTAATGTAGTTGGAGTATTCTAAATGAGAGACACATACTAACAAGATTAGTAATTTACATAAAAAATCACCCAATCATCTCCATATAAGAGCTTTATATTCCAGAATAAATATCTCTTATAAAAATTATTCTTTAACACATTTATGTATGTGCAAAAATATCAAGTGTTAATGTTTCATGCATTGCATGTGTCACAAATAACACCTATGTGCATCTCAAATGCAACCACAGATTCTTGCCACAACAGGATGCTTTGCTGCTGAAAGGTGTTAAAACTTTTGCCAAAGTTTACATGTGTGAAAGATGCTGTTGACACTCAAAAACCGAGGTAGTGTAACCTGCACACATAGAGGTAGCAGTGTAACCAAAACGTACCTGCTCATGTGTGCAAAAGGGAAACTAGATGTTCTGGTAGATTAGTAGGTCAACCGCCAAAAAAAGATAAACAACATCTAAACTGACACATTATTTATTATTTTAATATTAATTTCATCAAAAACAAGTTATTTCAATAATTTCTGTCCATGAAATTTGAAAACGTATAGCATTGTCATCATTATAGCATATCAGTACTGTTGAATATTGTCTTAGATATTGAGTCCTAAAGACTAAGATCCACTATACTAGATTTATTCTACTTTGACCTGGATAACTGACAATCTTTACAATCATAAGCTAGATATGACACCTACAAGATACACACAACATCCTTTCGCAGCATTACATTGTTTTTCTAGTTAAATTTTACAGGAAATTTTCCTTTGTGTTTTGGCTTGCAATTCGAGGCAAGCTGTAATTGTCTAATACTATTACCGTAATGTTGTACTGTAATGGTATTGGATGTGACATTTAATGTATCATGAGATGCACCCTAGTAGCCAATGTTGAGACAGACCTGGCAAAATCTGTTTTTGAAAGTGTTTTTCCTTCCCCTTTTTTCACAGGCACAATGGTGCTGACAGAAAACATAAGGCTTGACTTACGAAGTGTGAATTTATTGAAGCTCCAAGCAAAGGCCTGAAGAGCTGCTGGCTGGAAAAATTTTGCCCATCCCTTCCCTCCCCCAAAAAACCTTTACCTAAGCTGCCTTTCAACATTCTTTCACCCTGAACCTTTCTGGAAAGCATTCGCTCTGTCTTTCCAAGATCCCTCTTGACCTTCCCTCCCCCTTCTTTCTGCTAAGTCTGTTTTGCCCATTTTGTTTTGCCTCATTCTCCTTTTTTGTAACCACAAACCGCGTTCTCCCCTAACTATAAGTCATGAGAAAACAAACGTGCAACGTTCTTCTGGTCTGTGGGGTCATCAGCTCCATCACAGTATTTTATCTCGGCCTCAGCACGATAGAATGTCCAACTGCTCGTTCTCGTGCGGCACAGCATGGGTGGGCGGTAAATCTACAACCTAGCCGAAACCTAAGCGACCCGTTACAACTCCCTGAGGAGTACAATGAGGAAACCCCTCTCATTTTCATTGGCGGAGTCCCTCGTAGCGGCACCACACTGATGCGGGCTATGTTGGACGCCCACCCTCTGGTTCGGTGTGGAGAAGAGACCCGCGTCATCCCCCGGCTGTTAGCCATGCAGGCCACATGGAGTCACTCCGCACGTGAACGTGTCCGTCTGGACGAGGCTGGCGTCACTGATGAGGTCCTGGATTCAGCTGTACGTGCCTTCCTGTTGGAGATCATAGTGGGGCACGGCGAGCCCGCTCCGAGGCTCTGCAATAAGGACCCTTTTGCTCTCAAGTCCCTCACCTACCTCTCTAAGCTCTTCCCAAAAGCAAAATTTATTCTTATGCTCCGCGATGGCAGGGCCACCGTACATTCTATGATTTCCCGCAAGGTGACTATCACCGGATTCGACTTGACAAGTTACCGGGACTGTTTGGTGAAGTGGAACCGGGCGGTGGAGGTTATGTATGACCAGTGCCTGGCTGCAGCGGATGGCAACTGTCTGCCTGTGCATTACGAGCAGCTGGTCCTGCACCCTGAGCGGGTGATGAGCAAGCTCCTTCAGTTCCTGGATCTGCCGTGGGACACTGCCGTGCTGCACCACGAACAGCTTATTGGGAAAGCTGGTGGTGTTTCACTGTCAAAGTGAGTGAGTTTGATGCTTTGAGCTATTTGCTGTCACACTTTTGAGAGATTTTTGTCACATTCATGTGATAATTCTTAAATTTTTTTTCTAAATAAATGGAAAATAAAACACTGAAATAAATACATTCTCACGCCATGTAAAAAGTAAACACGTCAGACCTTGTTTGTAGAAAGCATGCTGAACATCCTTGCAGAAACAAGGTTGTGTTGTTCTGAATAGCAAGCGGAAAAAGTGGAGTGGGGGTGGGGGGGTCTAGGCAAAAGGTGTTATATTCCAGTCTTAAAACAAGGGAACAAACTAGAACCATGTAGCCACAATTTACCTAAAACCAGGAAACTAAATCTTAATTTATGACCATATCCATTTTTTACCCCTGCATATAATGTGTGGCCATATCATTTTTAATCCGATACTGATATGGCATTAAAAAAAAAAGTAAAAGAAAAACAACTTTGTTCCCATCAAGTCTGACCCTGTCAAGAATTTTCATTCACTCTTTCCTTTTACATTTACGGCTTTTCCAGATAATGGATCAAACATGCAGGTTTACGTTTCCTTGTCAAGAGTTGAATTAGTGCTCTCTATGTAAATAGTCTCTGTAGTACAAGCGGTAAAACAAATAAATTAGAAGTAAACAGGGTGTTTGTTTGATCAGCAAGTATTTACAAAGACCTCATGAGCACTAATTGGGTGACCGTTCTGTAATAATGCAACCGGTGGAAGATGTTAAAGGGGTAGTTCATTGCGATTTCACTTTTTTAACGTTAGTTAGTGTCTAATGTTGCTGTTTGAGCATAAACAATATCTGCAAAGTTACGAAGCTGAAAGTTCAATGCAAACGGAGATATCGTCTTTTAAAATTCTGGCAGTTTAATGCCTACAAAAACGGCTGGTAGGAGTCTAGGGACTACAACGAGTTACTTCCAGGGTTCGTGACATCACAAACCCACCATAGCTATGAGAAGCGTTAAACATGGACACGCGTGCAGTTGCCCGTACTGTATTAAAGCTTTAATCAGGATAAAACCGTATATTAAAAGCTAACATAAGCAGTAGCATTTACAAATAACAGCGTATCTAAAAGTATACAAAAAATAGGCGATGATGAGCTCGCCAATGGCCTTTCTGATAGCTCAGCATAACAGGATTAACGTTACGAGGACAAAACGTGCAATACTGCACTCCACCTAGTCCATGCATTTGGATTTTATTAAAATGTATCTTGGGATCGCAAAACATTTTTTGTTAATCTCGAAAAAATATATATTTAACGGTAATTAGGCTTCCGTGTACACTAATGCTGTTCCCTGAAAATGTACATTAAATATATCGTTTAAAGGGATAACTTGTGTGTAATTTTATTTGGTATAACCTAATGCTGTAAAAGAAAAAAATATATATACTAAAGGGGGAAAAAAAGCGCGTCTTATTTTAATATCATGCTACTTGCCGACACTAGACATACAGTGTTACGTGAACCAAGCATATCCTTGGTGGTCTAGTGGTTAGGATTCGGCGTTCTCACCGCCGCGTCACGGGTTCGGTTCCCGGTCAGGGAAGGTGTTAGTTTTTTGCGCTCCCCACATCATATTATTACATAGAATTACATATACACCGATTTCTATAATTTAAAAATATACATCCTTTATTTTTAGACCACATTTGTCAAAAATAAGTATTGCACGTAGGCTACATAATTAAAGTGAAACGCCGTTGATAATGACTACGTAATACATACAGCACGTAAAAAAACCAGTAACCATTGACACCAGAGACATCCGGAAGAGAGCGCGACTAGCCCACTCATGCACGCGATTAGCTGCGGTGACCGGTGAGATAAAGTGATAAACTGAGTGCCAAAACTGTGCACTCGACTCACATCTTCAGTGAAAACAGTGAGAAGGTAAATTAATGCACTTGTACTTTCATTGTCTTTCGTGTTGTTTTTGGACTGATCGTGTCATGTTACCGCTACCAGATATAGTTTGTAAAATAATACACCGATGAGAAGATGCACTAAACTTTAATCATCCAATGAGGTCTTGTTTTCTGGTGTTTACGTCTAGCTATTAAGTGCATTAAGTCGGTGATTTCAAAAATGTTTAAAATGTAAACACAGAAAATGGGTGGATTATATCGTTCTGATGTTGCTTTAGTTTTTAGATGGAAAGCAGTTGTGTATTTTGGCAAATGATTTACAATTCAAATGTGGAATGTCGTTTTTTGTCACTTATATATGCACACATTTGCAAATAACGACCATAAGAGTGTTACTATATTCTAAAGGTCACAATTAGGGATTAAAAAAGAAAGGAGAAAAACGCGAAAACATGTCTATATACACTATATTTACTATATTAAATACACTATATTTTTTATTTTTTTTATTTTTTATGCAGCATATATAGTACTAGATTATAAATACTAAATATTATGATACACACTGGGGTTTTTGATGCATGCACCTGCATGAACGATTACAGAACTCCTTTGCCTGGTGCTTTGGAAATTGAATGAAGTAGGCTATTAATTGTCAAATCTCTTATAGCAAACCCACTGCTAGTTGGAAATGAACCTTTCTTTAGTAGGCAATGGATTCAACATAATATCAGTTGATAATATTTGAATATTCCAGAAAAATAATTTTCCTATTGTTTTTCATTCATGCCCCCGCCTCTGCTTTCCAATTAGTTTGTTTGCTTCTTCATTTACACATTATTTTGCTATGCCCCTTTCCAATTTTTTTTTTTGCTAAAATGGACTACAGAAGTCATCTTGAGCCCTTGAGATTTTACGGTAGCCATGCATTCATTTCAGCAATCTTGTGAGTGTGTATTAAAGGGGTCATATGATGCGATTTCAAGTTTTCCTTTCTCTTTGGGCGCGTGCGTGTGTGTGTGTGTGAGAGAGAGAAAGAGAGGGTCACATCAGTGGAGTCAGCTGTTTTAACCGTGGCTTGTGTACTGCAAACACATACCAGCTTCATCACTGTGTCTGTCAGTGTCACGCGACTCTGTTCCCCTTTCGGGCTCTGTCTTTACATTTATTTTGAAAGATGAAGCTCGAGATTATGGTAAGGGGCGTTACATTTACACAAAATAATGATCTTTAAAAAGCATCATATGACCCCTTTAAGATCTGGCTGTTTCCAGCTCACAATATGATTTTCATTCATAGTCCACTCCTTTTAGTGCTTAGGAACTCTAGGCTGAGAAATGGTCGGCTTTCATGTGACCATTCGAACCTCAGCATCTCCGCTCTCAGGATTGTATGGCAGGGTTTGGATCTCTTTGATTGGTACTCTGAGTGAGAGCCCTCCAGTCAGAGTGGAACACTGTCTCTTGCCAGGCTCAGTAAGACAATCAACTATTTTGAGAAGACATAATACGTATGGTTCTGAACACAGATGAAATTAAGTCATTTAGCAATTTTTACAGTTCTAATAGTGTACAAATAAAATGCAGTCATAAGAACAGAAGTCCATACAGTTTTTAAAATGAGCTTTTTATTAAGGCACAATATTTGTCTTTTACTTCATGAAGGTATATATTCTTTTTTTGAACCACATAAAAAATAACAACATTGTGCCTATTTGTGTCAAAAGCTAATAAATCGTTAATATCAAATACGAAAGTAGTTATAAATAATACACAACATATCATAACACAGCTCATTAAATAATTTTGATTATGTTAGATTATGTACACCACTGTTCAATAGTTTTGTAAGAAACTAAGATGTCTTTTCTGTATTCTTTTTTATAAAAACAGTAACAATGTAAAATATTCTTTCAGTTTAAAATCACATTTTTTATTATTATTTTAATATGTTTTAAAATGTCATTTATTCCTGTGATGGCAAAGCTGCATTTCCAGCATCATTGCTTCAGTCTTTAGTGTCTCATGATCCTTCAGAAATCATTGTAATAAGCTGATTTGCTGCTCGTTAATTATGAATAAATATTCAAAACAGTTGCTGCGTAATGTTTTTGTGGAAACCCTGATACATTTTGTTTTTCAATTTTTATTTGGTGAATAGAAAGTTCAAAAGAGCAGTATTTATTTGAAGCAGAAATTTTTTGTAACATTATAGATGTCTTTACATTGTTGGCTCTTTGAAAAATTGATTTTGTTCCTCTTTTGTAAATCGGTTTGGATAAAAGCATCTAATGCATAAATATAAAAGAACAACATATGCCCTCTAACAGCTACAGGCCACTACAGTATCTGCTGAGGCATTTAAACCCATTCTAAACCTGCCTAGAATATGATATATCAAATGACTGTTAAATAACTGAGAAAAAACAAAGTCATTCACTATGGCAGCATTCTTTTAGACTGTGACCCCATCTAGCAGGTACACATGCAAATGTGGTGTTTTTCTTTTTGGGACAGGCCTATACAGTTGTCATCAAGTCTAAAGAGGAAGTTGGCATAGTGGTTTTGTTGAAACTCCGTCTTGAGGCTCAGCCTGGCTTTCCGGACCTGGATTGGCACTGTGGGGATGTGCAGGTGAGACGGAGTTCTGAGGATCCTGAGGTGGAGGTTTTTCCTTGTCATAAATGGATCCGGACAGCAGATGGTAACGTCGAGCTTCGGAATGCGAAAAAGGTGAGCTGTTTCTGTTTTCACCATTCCTTCACACTTATTAATTTGGTAATAATATCCTTTTTATTTCCTGTATTTCATATCAACGCCTCTTAATGTTTCCCTTCTCTAGTGTGTCTGAAAAAGAAGGAAACATTAGCAATCCTAACCAATCACAGGGAGAGGGATCTCCCAACAAAAACAACAGTTTATCAAGTAAAACCTTTTTTACTCATTAGTTTATTGTTTTTGTCCTCCCGTCTTTTTTTTATCACAGTTAATAAAGATGTTGTTTTTTTATCTGTAGGTGGGGCACATTTGTTGTAGATGGTCCTCACTGTGTAGACATGTCCAGTGTTACAGCTCTAGGACCAAACTTTAGTTACATCCGTCAGCGATAGTGGTTTAGCTTCCTTAAAGCTTCATTACAAACTAGATTGATATTAATTTATTCTTATGTCACATGAACTGAATTTGACAATGAAATGTTGTCACTCTGCTTATATTTTAGCCCAGTTAACAATGTGCACTACATCAAGAGTTTCATTGAAAGAAGAACATCTTGGAGCAGCCTACAGGAACTTGAGACATTCTTCCTTTTCAATGGAAGGGAGAACACAATTGCCAGTATGCTAAACAAATATTTACCATTTAAAATAAACAAAACAAATTAAATTTATATATGTGTGTGTGTGTGTGTGTGTGTGTGTGTATATGTATATATATATATAGATGATATATATATATTTTTTTGCTGTACAATTCTCTCATAGAATATGTTCAGGCTCATTGGCAAGAGGATGCATTCTTCGGATATCAGTGCCTCAATGGTTGCAATCCTCTGTGTATCAGACAGATCCATAACCTGCCACCTAACCTGTCTGTCACTTCAGAGATGGTCAGACCTTTTCTACCAGAGGACTCATCATTAGAGCAGGAGATGGAGGGGCGTACAAGTATGCAAATGTGGATTGCAGGCCATTTTGACATTTTTAACAGAACATTCTATGTAACTATGTAATGTATATTGCACAGAGAGGACATGTGTATCTTCTGGATTATGAAGTGCTGGATCAGCTGCCTGCTAATACTGTCAATGACAAACAGACCTACTTGGCTGCTCCTTTATGCCTGCTGCATTACAGCCGACAAGGAGAACTAAAGCCCATTGCCATACAAGTAAAAATTTTAAACCGCTTTTTATTGTAATAGTCACCATCTTTGATTAGATGTATTAAAATCTTTTTTGGCTGAATTTTAATGACCAACAATAAAAAATAACTTGCTTTTAGGGCTTCTGCGGTTCATTGATTTTGATCATTTTGATGCTTTAAAGTCGTTTGCCATGAGAGTGGATGGTTGAATTCTTTAGCTTAACCTATAAATCGTACTTTTGTTTTTCAGCTGATTCCTCATATCCGTAGCACTCTTCAGATCAACCTTCAGGCTAGAGTCACTCTTCTGTCCACAAAAAGGCGTTTTTGACAAGGTTGGTGTGTGCTGCTGCACTAACTCTGCAGCAGCACTTCTTCTTCGTCGTCTCGTCTGATGCACTCACTCAAACCTCGCCCCTCGCCACCCCCCAACCATTCGAACTTCTGTAGGCGGGAATTATTTTTAAAGATATTCTAATGAGCCGCTTTGTGATATCACAAAGCCCGGGAACCAACGCTGTAGTCCAAACGAGCCGTTCGTTGTAGTTCTTGAAAAGGGATTTTTTTAAAAACGAAATATCTCCCTTTGGAGTGGACTTTGAGATTTGTAACTTTCTAGATATTTTTTATGCCCAAACATACACACTACACACTGACTAAAATTAAAAAAAAGTGAAAGCATAATAGAACCCCTTTAATAAAGATGTCTTCCATGGTGACTTCTCATTAACATTTGGAGAAAACTGATATTGGCAAGAGGATGCATTCTTCGGATATCAGTGCCTCAATGGTTGCAATCCTCTGTGTATCAGACAGATCCATAACCTGCCACCTAACCTGTCTGTCACTTCAGAGATGGTCAGACCTTTTCTACCAGAGGACTCATCATTAGAGCAGGAGATGGAGGGGCGTACAAGTATGCAAATGTGGATTGCAGGCCATTTTGACATTTTTAACAGAACATTCTATGTAACTATGTAATGTATATTGCACAGAGAGGACATGTGTATCTTCTGGATTATGAAGTGCTGGATCAGCTGCCTGCTAATACTGTCAATGACAAACAGACCTACTTGGCTGCTCCTTTATGCCTGCTGCATTACAACCGACAAGGAGAACTAAAGCCCATTGCCATACAAGTAAAAATTTTAAACCGCTTTTTATTGTAATAGTCACCATCTTTGATTAGATGTATTAAAATCTTTTTTGGCTGAATTTTAATGACCAAATGAATGCTAAAATCAAGAACCAAATCTTAATATTTCAGCTTCAACAGGCTCCTGGTCCACAGAATCCTGTTTTGGTTACATTGGTTGTTAGCAAAGATGTGGGTCCGTAATTCAGATTTCCAGGTCCATCAGCTACTTTCCCATTTTTTGCGCACTCATCTTATAGGAGAGGTGTGCTGTACCGCCGCACTCAGACAGCTGCCCGAGATTCATCCTCTTCACCAGGTAGAAACAAAGTTCAGCTCAAAGAACCATGCAGTGTTGACTTTGACCACTAGGTTGTTGTTGTTTTCTTGTGGTGAAAGCAGTCCTGAAGGACAAGGTTGGTTTTCTTACTTATTTAAGGAAAAGATGGATGCCCAAAAAATCATGCTTTGGTAAATTGTAATTATGAGATACTAAGCCAAAATTATGACATAAAAAGTCAAAATTATGTGATAAAAAGCCATTATTACTACCTAAAAAGTGTGGTCAGCTTTTTATGTCATAATTTGAAAGCCCATTTCCTCCACATAAAAAACAATTAGGAGATAAAAAGTTATAAGTCTGACATACAAAGTTGAAATTATACAATAAAAAGTCATTATGACATTTTATCTTATAAGTTTTGTCAATTTAAGCTTTATCTCATTACAATTTGTCATAATTTTGACTTTAAATTTCATAATTTTGACCTCTTGTGTCATAAGTTTGACATTTTACTTAATAATTTGTACTTTTTATGTCATAAATGTAGCTTTTATGTTAATTATTATAATTATTACACTGTAATATTTTTGACTTTTTATCTCATAGTTATGACTTAGTATCTCATAACGATGACTAATCAGAGCATGCTTTTTTAATTTGTGGCGGAAATGGGCTTCCATAGTAAACACAAAACAATTAGAAAAAAATTATATATATATATATATATATATTCAAATTTATGTAGGTGGGAATTATTTTTAATGATATTCTAATGAGCCGCTTTGTGATATCACAAAGCCCGGGAACCAACGCTGTAGTCCAAACGAGCCGTTCGTTGTAGTTCTTGAAAAGGGATTTTTTTAAAAACGAAATATCTCCCTTTGGAGTGGACTTTGAGATTTGTAACTTTCTAGATATTTTTTATGCCCAAACATACACACTACACACTGACTACAATTTTAAAAGTGAAAAAGCATAATAGGACCCCTTTAAATTCTTGAGAAGTAAACATTTTTAAGCAATTTGGCATAATCTTTTATTATTATTTCTTAAGAAACGTCTCTTACAATATCAGATAATTTGACCTTTTTATGACAAGGCAAGGTTAGTTTAGTTTGTAACATGTCATGAACTCCCCAAAAACATAATGATTTTCATGAATTAATCATTTTTAGAGGGAGTAAAGTAAAAAATGTCAGCATAATTCTGTCCTGATATCAAAAAAGGACTCATAAAAATGAATGTAGTTTAGATAGTAGTTAAGTAGTTTGGCATAATCTCTTATTATTTTTTCTTAGAAAACATTCCTGAAAAATCTGATAATTTGACCTTTTTATGGCAAGGCATGGTTAGTTCAGGTTTAAAAATATCTTGTAGTGTGACCCCAAAACAATGATTTTTGTGAATTAATAATTTAGAAAAAAACTGTGTACCTTGAAAAATATATTTTAAAAACATTTAAAAAAAAAAAGGTAATTAAGACATTTAAGGTGTAAGGAAAATATTTCACTCACATGTATTTGTTTTACTTAATGGTTACACCACATGACATTTTATTAGAGTCATTACATTTAATTAAGTTACATTTCAAAACCATGTGAAACAAACATATGAATTTGAATATAATGCTTGAATATAAAGAACTTTTTCAAAGATTCTTTACTGTGGACCTTCCTACATGTCATTGACCGATGCAATTTCTGTCTCATCTACTTCATTTATTCTTCACAGAGATGTAAAATGCATAAATTGATCTTTGCTTTGCCTTCGTATCATGTTCTCCAGGAGTTCCACAGTCATTTCAGACCGCAGCCGAAATGTGCAAGTTTGTTACCATGGTGATCTTTTCCTGCTCAGCACTTCATGCAGCTGTGAACTTCTCTCAGGTATGTTCAGTTATTAATAAACTGACAGAGGTGCTTAGGAACAGCATATTATGTCCACCTAACTAATTCAAATTCACTAAACACATCTCACCCCTTCTTAAACCAATCTCCACATTTAACTGGATTATAACCTTTGTATTCCGAACAGTCCTGCGGCCATGTCACGTCCACCTTCTCAGACCAAAGGCTCGGTGTCTGAGGAGGATATTTTCTCCTTCCTTCCGGAAGTGAACTCCTCTTGCCACGTCCTTAGTGTCCTGTCTCTACTGTCACAGCCTGCCATTGACTTTGTGAGTGTTAACACAATCTATAGGGTACTGCTGTGTGAGTATTTACACTGTATATTTTCTGTAGGACTAGGATGCAGACGTGATGTTCATCTAGCCATTACTTCCTCTTTAGGTGCCCTTGTGCAGTGGTGCAACCGTCAAGCTTGTGGAGGAGGTCTGGAGAGAGCTGAAAATGATAGCAAAAGACATCGCAGACAGGAACAGCCAGCTGGAGTTGCCCTATACTTACCTGTCTCCAGACCACATTGAGAATAGTGTGACTATTTGAGTTCACTGTCAAATTGAATCATGAATTGTAACTTTATGCCAAAAGAAGGTTTTAACCTGTTTTTTTTCACTGATTGACCTAAAAGAGAGCTCCTTAAAAACCTGACAATGACATCAAATGTGTAGTTCTGGGAATTTCTTAAAACATTTTTAGAATAAAATCCTATTTCATTTAGATAAAGTTTATTAATAAATATTTTATATATACCTTTTTTTCCCATGATTTGACTAAATTACAACGTTATTGGAAATAATGCACAATAAAAATAGTCTGTTCACAAGTGAGATTTACATTGCTTTTTCTTTGTTGTCTTCACCCATCACGTTTCATAGTTAATTTAAAAGCAAGCTATTCACTGAAACTAATTTAATACTTTTAAGATTAAAGGTCTGGGGATGGGACAAGTGTAGAAACAAATCTGTGCATAAATTGCATTTGAAAAGTAACAAAATAAATGATTAATGAAGTTATGCTTAAAAGGTTTTTTTAATATGACCTTCAAAAAAATAAAGAAATCTGTTAATTTTAATAAAAATGCTGCATAAAACTGGCTGAATTGAAGAAACACTCATATATTACGTTGTGTGATTCAGTATAAATCGGGTGTGAGGCACACGTCCTGAAAAGTGAAGCTGCGGGCTCTTTGATCGCCCCCTGGTGGCTGGCTGCAGTACAGGTCATAAACCTCGCCCTCTCCAGAATTGGACTTGTCGTCAAAATAAAAAAAATAATTACACTTCCAATACAGTTTTCCGAAAGATGGTTTTGGTCATTATCACGCTGATATATGTTCAATTGTTTTTTTTTTTGTGATAAGTTTGATTTTAGCTAATAATTTGATGCTATAAAAATGGGGCGTGTCGTTATTGTTGTTTGGGTCTGCAGAAGCTTGGGAGGGTGTTTGATACCGTGGCTCCAC
>NW_015638606.1:881979-887451 GCF_001515625.1 Sinocyclocheilus rhinocerous
TCTTTGATCGCCCCCTGGTGGCTGGCTGCAGTACAGGTCATAAACCTCGCCCTCTCCAGAATTGGACTTGTCGTCAAAATAAAAAAAATAATTACACTTCCAATACAGTTTTCCGAAAGATGGTTTTGGTCATTATCACGCTGATATATGTTCAATTGTCGTCCATCTTTTTTTTACAGTCTATGGTATAAATACGTTGAACTTGAAGTCCCGTTGCTTGCCGTTTCTTCCAGGGCACAGGGGGCGGTAGTGTTCGGGAGACCTGTGAGAATACAGTCAGTACGCAGGTTCGTTTGGTGGCGCACTTTTCTTTCCTGCGTCCCATTTCCAACTGTCATCCACCTGTTGACACCTGTTCGTACATCTAAAACCATTTGAAGGTCAGTTTATGTAAAAACGTATTAATTGCATAGGTTAATTTAATATTTGTAGTAAGGCCTCAACACTCAAGCAAGTTTGCTTTGAAATATTGTTACGCATGTAACTTATTAAATACATTCCAATTTCAATCTTGTTAGAATCCACAATATAAGTCCGATTTAACCGTGTGCAGGTCATATAAAGTCATATTGTAGCATTTTATCAACAGATTGAAGCGGTTGCAGCTGCAGAGCGCCATCGCTGCTATATGGTGAGTTTTTTTTTTTTTTTTTCATTTCTTTTTAACGAAAGGGTGAGCCGTTTTCTGTCAAATTTAAATGTAGCATACTAAGATGGCGGGAAAGTTATTCGTGAGTTTCAAGTATTCCTTTGTCCTCTCAAGACGATTTTAAAAGTATATTTTCTGCAATTGCTGCAGTTTCATGCTACACTGTGTGACATCCCATAAACTTAGCAGACCCTACTTTAACCTCCTGAGACCCAGCATCCTCATATGAGGACATATTTTAGTGAATTTCTCTGAGACTGTACATGTCACAGTTTTAAGTCTGGATGTCCTGTACAGAGCACATTCAGGGCTTTTCAGAGATAAATGTTTGGATATTTCGCCATGACCACTCCCTCTCCTTGATCTTCAGAAATGTCTGATATTAATTTAGTGACACTCTTATGGAAATATGATAATATTTTGTAATTATCATTTAAATCTGACTAATTTTCAAATTGTTTGTCATAAATCAACATCTCAGGAAAATGTTATGGGGTTTCAAATCAAAATATGACTTCTTGTTATGAAACAGGACATCATTTCAATTTTAGTGAATTTCTCTGAGACTGTACATGTCACAGTTTTAAGTCTGGATGTCCTGTACAGAGCACATTCAGGGCTTTTCAGAGATAAATGTTTGGATGTTTCGCCATGACCACTCCCTCTCCTTGATCTTCAGAAATGTCTGATACTAATTTAGTGACACTCTTATGGAAATATGATAATATTTTGTAATTATCATTTAAATCTGACTAATTTTTAAACTGTGTGTCATAAATCAACATCTTGGGAAAATGAAATCTTGGGGAAAATGAAATTTTGGGGTTTCAAATCAAAATATGTGATCCTGGATCCTGGACCGCAAAAACAGTCATAAGGGTAAATTTTTCGAAATTGAGATTTATACATCATGTGAAAGCTGAATAATAAGCTTTACATTGATGTATGGTTTGTTAGGATAGGACGATATTTGGCCAAAATACAACTATTTGAAAATCTGGAATCTGAGGGTGCAAAAAAATTCAAAATATTGAGAAAATCGCCTTTAAAGTTGTCCAAATGAAGTTCTTAGCAATGCATATTACTAATCAAAAATTAAGTTTTAATATATTTACAGTAGGAAATTTGAAAAAATATTTTCATGGAACATGATCTTTACTTAATATCCTAATGATTTTTGACATAAAAGAAAAATCAATCATTTTGACCCATACAATGTATTTTTGGCTATTGCTACAAATATAAGCGACAGAAGACTGGTTTTGTGGTCCAGGGTCACATATGACGTTCTGTTAGGAAACAGGACGTTGATTTCATACATGTCCTCATTTGAGGACACCGGGACTAAAAGCATGTTTATTACGCATTTTGGGAGACAACAAATGAATAGGGAAAGAAAGTATATTTCAATATTCCTATGAAATATTATATATTACTATGAAAATCTTGTCAATTATTACTCCCATTATTACACTTCTTTTTTCATTACACGTTGCCCCAAAAACACATTAATATGCAAATTAGATTTAGTTTATAGATACATTATATATAATGAGAAAACCTGTTTATGGCCATTTTACACACATTTTGCATAAAGAAACCTATGAATGAAATATCATTTATATTATATATATATATTTTTTTTAATGCTCTAAACAATGTAATGACATGAAAACATTTTTTTTCCCTAAAATGTTTTGCCGGTTCTCAAGAGGTTAAAACCCTAGTTTATAAGCATTAAAAACTACTGTTTTTTTCATAGCACTATCTGACTATTGGGTGGCGCACTAGTCCATGTAACAAAACACATTACCATTCTACTGTAGTGAGAGATATGTAATCTATAGTAACATTAAACTTATTTCATGTTCCCTCCAAAGCATGCTTTCTTGAGTGTCAAGACTCATGAAAAGTCAATGAACAGCATTTAAGGGTGTGTGGATAAACCATTGACATTGAACCGTTTTTCCCTGTAAAATTTTGCTGAAGTATTGCTAATGTGACTGCACCTTTACATGGTAAAATCAAGCGGCAACCTCCCACTCTCTCTCGTGAAGCCAACACGGAAGTGACTTAAACTGGCCACTAGAGTCAATCCCATAGACTCCCCATGTTAAAATGCCCAACTTTACAGCAGAAAAAAACACGTTTACAGCCTGGTTCAAAAAAGGATTTTGGTCTATATAGCTAATTTTGCCCTTCTTGACAACTGTGAGAGGGGTGAATTTTTTATAACTCGTCCGTTTAAATTATATTAAGCCTTAGCTAGGTGGGCGTGGCTTCAGCATCCAACTCCCACCTTTTTGCCCATTTTTGATTATCTGGGAGTGACGCGCGGTAACTCGCTGCCAAGATGACGACGGCCCGCTCCGCCCACTTTGAGCTTCAAAAACGCTCTTCAGAAAACTACGGGTGACGTCCATGTTTTTATACATTCTGTGAGTAAAATTCAACATTGCAACAGTTTTACAGTATTACATTGTTAATAAGTGATAATGAATAGTTTGAATTAGGGCTGGACAATAATTCAATATCAATATGTATCGCGATAAAAAAATTTCAATATCGGTGATATGATTTTTAAACACATTTCCGATATTTCGATATACATTACCAGTGTTTCCCATTCATTGATTTATTTGTGGTGTTTGATTTCGTTGAATAAACATGAGCACCCGATATTTCGATGTACATTACCAGTGTTTCCCATTCATTGATTTATTTGTGGTGTTTGATTTCGTTGAATAAACATGAGCACTGCACGTTTCAAAATCAAAACGCGGCGCGGTGTTTTATGTGAATGTATCTCTGAAGGTCTTCAGAAAAGTTTCGATGACATTTTAATTTTTATCTGATAAAGTAGCATTCATGAGTGGAGCTGCTTTGATTACAGCCATTACTGGGGAAACCGCTAGTTTTATCACTCTAAAAGCGCCTCCTGCTGGCAGAGAATGAATTTGCATTTTCAATAATAAGCCCGTCTTTTGCAACTAGATCTTCTTTATGCACCAAGAGCTTGTAACACTCCAAAGAGAAAGGAAAAATTGAAATCACATCATATGACCCCTTTAACAGTAAGATTTTTAAAGAAGAAGTCTCTTCTGCTCAATAAGGCTACATTTATTTGATCCAAAGTACAGCAAAAACAGTAAAATTTTGGATTATTTTTACTATAAATCTTCAGAAATCATTATAAAATGCTGATTTGCTGATTATCAATATTTAAAACAGTTGAGAATATTTTTTTGTTCAGGATTCTTTGATGAATAGAAAGATCCAAAGATCAGCATTTATCTGAAATAAAAAGCTTTTATAACATTATACACTATTCCATTCAAAAGCTTGGAGTCCGTATAATTTTTTTGGGGGGGAAAGAAATTATAGAAATTTTATTTAGCACTGCAATTTTATTTGATTTAAAATACTTTTATTTAGCAAGGATGCTTTAAATTGATCAAAAAGATTATAATGTTACAAAAGATTTCTATTTCAGATAAATGCTGTTCTTCTGAACTTTCTATTCATCAAAGAAACCTGGAAAAAAATCTACTCATTTGTTTTCAACATAATAATAAATGTTTTTTTGAGCAGCAAATCAGAATATTATAAGGTAAACATTAATTTATTTGTGCTGTTTTTTTTTTTCTTAAATATTATATAGTTTTATAGGAGGAGGTTTCATAGACTTGGAAAATAATTTTTTCAGAAGTTTTTAGGTACAGACATCTGTTGTGGGTGTTCTTGGCAGTTTATATGAGGCTTTTTTAAAATAGTGTTCATATCGATATTAGGGCTGTCGCGATTCATCGATTTTATTCGACTATTCGAGTTTTTAAAAAATCTCTCTCTCAAACGCTTAGTTTTCTACAAAGTCCCTCCTTCCGACAAGCGCAGTCTGCTCTGATTGGCTAGCTGACCCAGTGCATTGTGATTGGCCGAACACCGCAAGCACTCGTCAGAAATGTAACCCCCCTTACCATAATCGCGAGCTTCATCTTTCAAAATAAATGTAAAGACAGAGCCCGAAAGGAGAACAGATATTATTGATCAATAATATAAAATATACAAGTGTGGTTATATTTTGAATTCAATTTGAATTCAAAAATATTTTGGGTGAGCTGTTCGGTGTCTCTGAGACCCCAGCTAGAACATGATAAAATGCAATAGAAGTGTGACGTGTAGAGCTGCATGATTAATCGTTAAAAGATCGCGATCTCGATTCAGACAACCACACGATCTCATTTCTAAATGACAACGATTCTCCCGTGTCTATTAAACCTTTGAAAAAGTCTTACCGGATCATTCAAATTTGCGTTCGCACTGCCGCTGACACAGAGAGAGCAGTTACCATGTTTGGTTAAGAAACAGCTTCACAAACAGTCTTTTCAACTACACAGTATTATTTCTGTCATACAGTCATATTATCACAGAAATACTGGGATGAAAGTTTATAATTCAGATACAAACATTGATGTCTATGGTAGTGGGACAAAAATAGAGCAAATCCGCGTTTGAAAGTAACTGCCACATAACGGTTGTGTCGATTGCATTGTTTCGCAATGTATTTAAAAAATGTATAATTGAATGAATCATTTATTCAAGAGAATCATTCAAAAACGCTGATTCATCCAGTAGGTTTATGAGTGAGTCGTTGAATCATTGATTCAAACAACTTTTTCATAATTTTAATATTAAATTGAAGTATTAAATATATTATATTTTAAATACATATACACTACCAGTTATATAATATATATACATTACCAGTCAAAGGTTTTTGAACCGTAAGATTTTTAATGCTTTTTAAAGAAGTTAAAGAAGTC
>NW_015638606.1:889981-900656 GCF_001515625.1 Sinocyclocheilus rhinocerous
TATTTCTGTCGTACAGTCATTCATATTATCACAGAAATACTGTGATGAAAGTTTATAATTCAGATATAAACATTGTTGTCTATGGTAGCGTGACCAAAATAGAGCAAATCCGCGTTTGAAAGTAACTGCCACATAACGTTTGTGTCTATTGCATTGCTTCGCCACTAGGTTATAAAAATTTATAAAAATTTATAATTGAATGAATCATTTATTCAAGAGAATCGTTCAAAAACGCTGATTCATCCAGTAGGTTTATGAGTGAGTCGTTGAATCATTGATTCAAACAACTTTTTCATAATTTTAATATTAAATTGAAGCATTAAATATATAATATTTTAAATACATATACATTACCAGTCAAAGGTTTTTGAACCGTAAGATTTTTAATGCTTTTTAAAGAAGTCTCTTCTGCTCACCAAGCCTGCATTTATTTGATCCAAAGTACAGCAAAAACAGTAAAATTTTGAAATATTTTTACTATTTAAAATAACTTTCTATTTGAATATATTTTAAAATGTAATTTATTCCTGTGATTTCAAAGCAACATTTATCTGAAATAGAAATCTTTTGTAACATTATAAATGTCTTTATCATCACTTTTGATAAATTTAAAGGATCCTTTCTAAATAAAAGTATTAATTTATATAACACCCCCGCCCCTCAAAAAAAAAACTGACTCCAAGCTTTTGAATGGTAGAGTGTATAATGTTAAGAAATATATCGTGATATAAATTTTGGCCATACCGTCCAGCCCTAGTTTGAACCAAATTTATGAAATATTTTGACTGGAAGACTTGCTAGTATGTAATGACAAGCAGTAACAGGAGCTCATGTTTATTGTACAGGAAATGATATCAGAAGGCCACCATTTCCTCTTCAGTTCTTTGTATGGTGTAGGAAAGGTAATTACCATCCTTCTAATTGTTCACTAAGGAAACATTAGAAATTCACAAATACTTAATACTTAATGTCTTAGTATGGTTCTTGTACTGCCTGGACTAAGGAAACATTAGAAATTCACAAATACTTAATACTTAATGTCTTAGTATGGTTCTTGTACTGCCTGGACTAAGGAAACATTAGAAATTCACAAATACTTAATACTTAATGTCTTAGTATGGTTCTTGTACTGCCTGGACCATGTGACCACTAAGCCACTCCTCGTTAGTATAGTGGTAAGTATCCCCGCCTGTCACGCGGGAGACCGGGGTTCGATTCCCCGACGGGGAGATGCTAAGCTTTTTGCCAGTTTTTTCTCGTCAATGTTATATTATCAACAAGTAATAATACTGTAATGATATCATTACAGCATAGGCTTTCAATACACTTATTTTAGAAAAACAAATATTAATAATATCGCCAAATACATGTGCATTTATAAGAAAATTCACTCCGAGAATCACCTCAGATCTACTTAAACATGTATGCATACAATATACAATATACAATATTAAGGCCCAATCCCAATTCTATTGTATGCCCCTTCCCCTACCCATACGCCTACCCCTTGCCTCTTGAAACAGACTGTCAAGGGGTAGGGCTGAAAATATTCCCCTAAGAAATGAAACACCACTACTACACTGTAACACGTCAGCATACGTCATCGCTAGCTCCTACGTCAAAGTAAATGCGCCGATGTTTATCACAAACTTCCACGTATTCACGTATTCATGGATGTAAAAACAATGCATTGATCAGACGTGCGTTAAAAGATAGGTTACCTGCCACCGGACTAGTATTTACTTTGTCAAATCAGCGGGTATCAGTAAAATATGTTGTGGAACTATCGTGCAGTCAGTAACATTAACGAACTTTTATCATAGAGATTTTTTGCAAACATTTCTTCGGAGAACATAACCGTACATATGAACACAAGATTGAATGCATCATAAAACAAATTATTTGTTATTAAAATCCTTATATATATGTAAAAAAAAATACTTAAATTTTTTGTATTTAGGCCTCTCTGCTTGCTTAGGCAACCATATTGCCGTATGCGGGGAAATTTATCACACACCTTCGTTTGAAGTGAGGTCCCGAAAAATCTTAGTTTGAAGGGCTATCTGGCCCTTCCCCCTACCCCTCCAGCCAAAAGAGAATTGAGACACCCCTACCTCTTCACATGAACGTGCGAAAGGAAGGGGGAAGGGGAAAGTGAAGGGGTAAGGGGTAGAATTGGGATTGGGCCTAATAGGTCATTTAAACACATACAACACAAACATTTATATGTAAGCATATTCAAAACTAAACAAAGTGATTATGAAGCACTAGAAAACAATAGTGTAACACAATGGTGTAACAAGTACTTAATGTTTGTATACAAATTTGTATATGTGTTGTGTTGGTTTTATAAACCTATAAAATAATTATTAAAAAAAATAATTTAGCTATTTTTGTTTGTGTTACACAGTGAACTGCTGAACAATGACAGATGGACAAGTCTTTCTTGTTCTTTTGAGAGTTCCAGGTCGGTAAGATTAAATAAAATATCTTAGATAAAATATTAAACCATAACAAATTACTTAAGTTAGAATAAATTCATGTATTATATTTCATAAGCAAAAAAATTATTGCTGTTATAATGCTTATTACTGTGTTATTACTGTGTATTTCAGGCTTAATCAGCGGCAAGTGTTATGGAGCTGAAGTGGTAAGTATTCCCGCCTGTCACGCAGGACCAGCCGCGGATAATTGTAACTCCGCGACAGCCAATGAAATTTAAACATTTCAACAGCTGGCCAAAGAGCGGAAATCATGTCACAGCCAATCAGATTTTTTTTTCATTTATTTATTTGGGCCGGGGTTCGAATCCCACTCACACAGGTCTAAACCATTATTTCACACAGCTTTGTGCTTTTTTTATCAAATAAAATTCTAAAATTTAACAATACATTACAGCTGCAAAGTAAGTAATTTGTGTCTTGCCTTTTTGAATTACAAAGCAAAGTATTATGAATAAATGATTAGTATTAAAATAAACACAGTAAAATAATAGTAGTATACATTACATGGTTATATGAAAACATGAATAATTATATAATAATGGTTATAGTAAACATGAATGGTTTCTATTAAATGGCTTTTGAAATGTAAAGAAGAATCATTTAAATGTAACTCAAACTGAGTAATATTCAAGTACTGAATGAAAATTGATTGAGTGATGGAATAATTTGTCACACTTTTAAGTTAAATGATCAATTAAGTGTTTCCAAAACCATAGACACTGTAAAATATTAGTCCTATGAACAAGAACAGAGCACTCATGAAGCAATTTTTAATTTTCAGTTGTTTTTATTAAATGCTTTAAGCACTTTTTAAGATTAGTAAATACTGATCCAAAATAATAAAGTATAAAGAAAAATAGAATTCTGACAATATATACATATTACAATCTCACTGAAAAATAAACAAATCAAAATATACAGTATATACATGAGTTAAATATTTCTAAGGGGCAAAAAATCAAGACATATAATTTATTTCTCTTTTTTCTCGTAAAATGCAGACTCTTTAAACTCTTTCCAGGTCATCTCTTTCTGCATGCCCTGAGGTTGGTAAATGGAAAAGACTTTAGCAGGGCAATGAACATGTGGCATTCTTTGTTAGTCCTTCATTACTGTAAGCTTTAAAAACCTTTGTGGAACAGTAGCATTATCTGATGGCCTTGCTGATGAAAAAAAAAAAGTGGATAGAGGAATCATCGCTCTCATAGCGAGAATTTGGCTGTCCACAAGCACAACTTGTCACAACAGTCTTTGCTTGCTGCTGCTCAGGTTGCTGCTGCCGCTTCATAATTCTCTCAATGGTCTCATGAGTTAGGGGTGTGGTCAGAGCAGGTGGTGGTGGGTTTACATCTGCAGGCTTCATTGTTACCAGTGGCACACTGGTTGTTTCACTACCCATTTTCAGTGAGTACCAGAGTTGCTGCCTCCCAAGAAGTTTCTCTGATTTGCGTTTAATTAATAACTGGTGTTCAGCAGTTTGGCCAGGTGCTTGACATACTGTGAAATGTGTAGTTTTGTGGTCGAAGGGCATGCTGTTTGGATCAGTAGAGGAATTGTGGACCATTGCTGCATATTCCTGAGGATGTCTTTCTTCCCATGGTGTTTATTAAAGGGGTCATAGGATGCTACATGCACTTTTACAATTTGTTTGAACTTAAATGTGTGTTGGCAGTGTGTATATAGATAAAAATCCACCCAGTGTTTTTTTTTAATCTCGTTAAATGTTTTCCCCTTTCTCAAATCGAGCCGATCTCAGATGCCTGTGTGTTTTACCTCACACAGACAGGCCCCTCCCACGATAGTTTGATTGACAGTAGCGTTTCAGCACAGACTGGACTGGTGTCTTACCTTAGACCCGCCCTGAGTGAGCTGTCATCAGTCCGCCATTGTTTCACTGCCGGAGCAGATGTAGACAAGAATGACTCCTAAGCGATTGAGGTGTTCTGTTGTTGGATGTAATAATGAACATAGCAGTCGTCATTTACTCCCGACATCTGAGCCGCTGAACTCGCAGTGGATTATTTGTTTCTGAAGGGAATGCGCCTCCGATCTACATAAATATGTCTATGTTCGCGCGAATCACTCATGATCCAGCCTCATCTACAGAAGAAGTGAGTATAATGTTTTATAACGAATCTTTGAAAATATCCTTTCCTAATAATGTGCTAATTAGCAAGTTTCACGATGATTAAACAAGTTGTCAATGGCCTCCTTTATTGGGGATGTCCAGCGTTTGAGGTCCAGTACAAACACCCTGCCACCAGTCTTCACAGGTCCAGTATGGGTGCTCGCAGGTGAGGCCAGCATTGGCAGAGGTGGCATAAATGTAGTTCATACATGGAGGAAAAAATGATTTAATCCATTTCTGCATTCTGAAAATTTCTAAAAACATATTTGTCAAAAACTTACCTGGCTCTGACTGAGGCTCCACATGGGAACCATGAGATGAGGACAGCGAGGGCACAGGCAGTGTACCAGTGGTGTCTGCAACAAGTTGAACATTTAGTTTAACGTGTAAGTTATGAAGGTGACGTTAAGACCTTTTTTAGACCAAGTAAAACAAATTTGAGGAACAAATTAGAAAAAACACATATGTTCTGTAAATTTAAATGTCTGGAGAGTTGTATTAACTTCAGAGTTTGAAAATACAACTTCCAGCAGATATTCATCATTTTTTAATTCATTTTACAAAAATGCACTGAAACACTCTGTTCCCAAACACTAGAATATGGAAATATCTTTTACTGTAGCTTCAGATCACACTGCAAAAAAGTGATGTTCTTCCTCAGTATTTCTGTCTTGTTTTCCAGTGCAAAAACATAATCAAGATACATTTACTGGAGATACAAAATGACATGAAATATAAAGTGTTGTTTGAAGTGAGTTCATGATAAAAAAACTAATATCTGCCATTTGGCAAAAAAAGTCACCTTAATTTAAAGGGAAGTTGTGATAACTCATGGACAAATATTTCTTGTTTTAAGTATAAACTAATTTAATTTTATTACATTTTTCAAGACTTTACATTTGCATCTGAAATAAATATTTCTTGATTGAAAAATGTTTGATATTTGTATTGGAAAACCAGACAAAATACAGAGGAAAAGATTCATTCACTTTCTGCTATGCATCCAACATTTAATGCCATCATATTATGAATTAAAGACTCTGCTCGGATTTAAGACTTTAAGGCATTAATTTGTGTAATGGTAGATGAAGACATTTTAAGACTTTAAAACCTGCAGGAACCCTAGAAAAGGGCGTTTTGTGCATGATGTTGTCCATGTGTCAAATATTTACCTGTATCTGACTGAGGATCTGCTTGGGTACCAGGAAAAGATGACCGCAAGGGCACAAGCCGTGTAGAAACAGTGGTCTCTACAAGAACAACAAAATAGCAATATTTTGTGGAAATATTACAAAAAGCAAGAATTCTATTACACACACACATACACACATATATATATATATATATAAAACAACCATGAAGTTACTATAGTAAAATTGAAGTAATCCTGCTGTTCTTGGCAGCCATGATTCATTTATCATGGCTGTACTGCAAATATAATGCCCAGTACAGTAACAATAATGGTAAATTTATTGTTGTGATTCTACTACTTCGTATAGGAAATTATGATCCGCACTCACGAGAGCCGAAACGTTTGTGTCTTTTCCCATCAGTAATGAATGTAAAATAAAAGAAAAAAGAAGATTGTTCTCATGAGTGCGGATCATAATTTCCTATACTAAGTAACTCAACAGATTGACGCACCAAAATAAAAAGATCAAGTAACGCAAGAGCGCAGTGCAAACGACGTTGTTAAACTGTATTGTGACTAAATACTAAAATACCATGGCAAAATTATGGTTACTATAGTAAAACCATGGTCAGAAAACATTTTTGAACTGTGGAATAAATGTAAACTCATTACAAAAATGAAAATAATGCTTACGTCCATTCATAATTTAGCTTGTGATCAACAGATGACGTGTTAATGATTACAAACAATACACAGAAACGTAAATTACAACTATGTTCATTCATAATTTGGCGTGCAAACAAACAAACCTACGATGAACTAAGTTATAGTAAATAAAACTCGACAGGTAAAGTTTGGAAACAAACTAATGTGATTTCAGCATTAACGGTAATAAAACGTAAACTGATGTCACATAAATTATCTTACCTTTGATAGATGTGCTGGGAATGCGTTGGCAGATCGTGTGTTTTTCTTTTATTGTTTATTACTGTGTGTTTTCATTCTCCAAGAAGGGATAAAAATGGTGAATTCAAACTTCCCGGGGTGCCGAAACACGGAAGTGCGCCACGAGGGTATATATATATTGCACCCTTAGTGGTTTCAGTGTTGCCAGATTGGGCGGGTTCAAATTTGATTGTGCAGGTAAAAATTGGCTTGGGTGGATGGACAAAATTTGGGCTGGTTTGGGGTCAGTTTGGCGGTTTTCAAACATAAATTGTTAATTGTTACAATATTGTAATATAATTGTTTAACAAACAAGCCCAAGTATGCATGCACTGCATCCAATCAGTCATCACAACGTTACACACACACACACACACTGCAGAGGCGCTGGTGCTGATGTAAATGCATGTCGACAGCCACACTTATCACGAGGGCTCAGCAGACAGACGTTATGATCATAGATGATTCATGAGTGACAAGTTTTTAGCGTGATAAGTTAACGTATCTGATTTTGAATGTAGTATGACTTTATATTCAAGTAATCACAATGCCTAAATATAAGTTAAAGAGTGGGAGAGTGACTCAACTCTCAAAACGTGAATTATTGTGGAGTGAAATGACACAAAGGCTCTATCACTGCAACTCTGAAATCAGAGCACATTTGAATTAATTAATCAAAACCGAAACTAAATATGTCGGTTTACGATCCTGGCTTTTATCTTTTAAACGGTCCAGATTGATAAATACTTGAAAATTGCTAGACTTGATTAGTTTTGACAGTGCAAAGTTCTGTATTATGTTCTACAATATGAACTTAACAAGAGGCTTTCTCTAGTTCTGTGTAAAATTATAGAGCGACACGAAAGTAAGCGCATTATTGTTGTTATTATTATTATTATTATTATTTTAAATTGTCGGATTATAATTCAGTATCAATAAATGGCACAGTTTTGAGTGTGAAATACCTGCTAATTATGTTGCTTTTTCCTATATTTTTTCCTATTGGGCACTTTTTGCATTTAAATTGGATTATTCTGACTGCTGACATTGAAAATTATGCATGTGTTGTTTAATTTCTTGATTGCCATTTTGACAGTCTGACTTAAAGCTTGCATATTTTATTCATGTTCGGTAGCCTAATTCTCTTTAATGTAGGCTATTTGCCCCGATTTGATCCGTTTACCTGGGAAATTTAACATTATATTTATATTATTTTGTCGTCATTATTTTGTTTGAAGGAGTTAAAAATGGCCCTTATCAACCTTGATTTGCATATTTCATCATATTATTTTGACCGTTAAAGTTTTGGGCGGGTTTTTGTGAGCTTTTGGGCTGGAAATCGTCCAACCAATCTGGCAACACTGAGTGGTTTAGCACTACCATTGAGAATGAATGGGAAATGGTTTAGGGCCGTTTAGTTAAAGAATCCCCGGCCGCCGGGGAGAACAAAATATTTTTGTTTATTTTCGGTCTATAAAATAACCAGGAATTTTGAGTTAGTCCAGGTGATATGTGCAACATTTGAGGTGATATGTTCACTCTTTTATAAAAGCATGAAACTTGGTACAGTTGTACAGGTTAGGGCCCTGAACATTTTCAGAAATGGAGCCATCGCAAAAACACCTCGTGGTTGCCATGGCGACCATTTTAATTTCCGCCATAACCAAATTATGTATTTTCTGTCATATCTCCTGAACCAAACATGATAATACAGAAAAGGTGATGTCTATCCTTATGTTTTGATGGTCAAGGATTACAATGATACCATATACAAACATAAACTGTTCAGGTGAAGAGTTAATGGTGAAATCAGCAATCCAATGTGCAGCATCCACCTGGATGATGCGACGGCAGCCATATTGCGCCAGAATGCCCACCACACACCAGCTTAACTAATATTTTAAAAGATTGTTTTCAAGAATACAATCATTTATTTCAGAGATATAAAAAAATATCATCTCAAGTAAGTGTATTTTTCCTTACCTCTCGGGCAGAGTCAGGTAGGCAGTAGTATGTTTCCAATACATTCTTGTTCTCTCTAAACAATGGTCTAACATCAAACGCAGACGGCAACGCAATCTTGCTAAGCTGCGTCCTATCTGTCATTTTCTGTGGGTCTTCTGGAATTGTCAGTCAGCTGTCAACAAACTTCATTCTGGCCATTGCTTCTCAGTGTACTCTTATCTTGGGCTTGACTGAGACCTGGATTCGTCCAGAAGACTCCGCAACCCCTGCTGTTCTCTCTAACAACTTTTATTTTGAGTTTCATGCTATTATAGTAACAGCTTCTGTTAAACTCCATATTGTAATGATTTATCGACCTTCCTGGTCAACTGGGTACCTTTATATAGGAGCTGTATGGGCTGCTGTCCTCATTCTCTGTGGATGGCAGTCCACTTGTAGTCTTTGGTGACTTTCGAAATTCATCTGGAGAAGCCTTACACTGCAGATTTCCACTTCCACTCCTAGCTTCATTCGATCTCAAATGGCTTACCACCACGCCACTTTGACACTGCCACTTTTGACACAATCATCAGATTATCCTGTCTGCCATCACTGGATCTGCACTCCACTGGTTTGAATCTTATCTCACAGGTAAGTGTTTCAGGGTTTCCTGGGGAGGAGAAGTATCCAAAGAACATCAATTGGCCACAGGGTTTTCTCGGGGATCAGTTCTTGGACCCCTCCTCTTCACCATATACACTACATCACTGGGACCCATTATACAAGCACATGGTTTCTCCTACCATTGCTATGCTGATGACACACAGCTCTATCTCTCATTTCAACCAGACAATCCAATAGTAGCTGCATGGATCTCAGGCTGCCTGGCAAACATCTCGGCATGGATGAAGGAACATCACCTGCAGCTCAACCTGGCAAAGACTGAGCTTCTCGTTTTCCCTGCCACTCCGACTCTACAGCATGATTTCATCATCCTGCTAGGTTCATCAAAAATTATTCTTTGGTGACCAGCTGACCTTCAAGGACCATATTGTAAAGACAGCTCGATCATGCAGGTTTGCATTGCACAACATCAAGAGGATCAGATCCTTCCAAACAGAGCATGCTGCACAACTTCTTGCCCAGGCCCTTGTCATTTATAGGCTGGACTATTGCAATGCTCTTCTAGCTGGACTTCCATCATGCGCAATCAAACTTCGACAAATGTTTCAGAATGCATCGAATCTACATCCCCTCAAGAAGCCTGAGACCTGTAAGTAAGCAATGCCTTGAGGTAACATTACAGAGAGGCATTTTCGTTCACCTTTCCTGGCTGGTGAAATGATCTTCCCACAATCGTACCCTTCTCCACCAAGTGACTGACACAAACTTTGATAAGCAGTCTCCTGGACTTTAAATTATCCTGTTTGCCTGTGTTCCTCAGGTAACTTAACACTGTTGCTTTGAAGTAGAGAGTGCAGGCCTCCCTGTTCATTTGGCATTGGAACATGCTACATTACATGACATGATGGCCGTGAATTTTACCTTTTAAACGCTATTATGCACATAATAATCACATATAGCAGAGGGATGAGAACAAAAACAAAATACCTGGATTACCTCTCCAGCATTCGTTTGGTGTAGGGCTCCTGTGCTTGAGGTGGATTACCTCTCCAGCATTCATTTGGTGTAGGGCTCCTGTGCTTGAGGTGAAGACTTGAAATCGGTCAAAATTCTTCACTTCTGTCAACATCCGCAAATTCTTGAAAATAAGGCTCAGTGTTACTCATACTGTAGAGTAATGCGAAAAGAAACAACATTCACGCAGTGTCACCCGCATCAAACAGCACAAGCATTGTGAACGCACCTGATGCAGCGAAGCAAACGCTCCACGTTAAATTGTTCACTTATAATCCTCTTTTAGGTGTTTATAAAATGATCTGGTATGCTAGACAACTTGTTTGGTCATGTTTTCCTGTTTCAGAATCTCTTCTTTTTTTTTTCCAGTTATGCGCTCTGCCT
>NW_015638606.1:900781-905493 GCF_001515625.1 Sinocyclocheilus rhinocerous
ATTGTGTGTTAAAATCCTACACAACATGTGTCAGAATGCTGTCAACACAACCATGTGTGTTGTTTTTTGACACATCTGTTTTTGCAGTGTACGACTCTGCCTGAGAGGTAAGGAAAAATACACTTACATGAGATATTTTTTTTATGTCTCTGAAATATATGATAGTATTCTTGAAAACAATATTTTAATGTATTATTGAATAAAATATTAGCATAATTTGGTTATGGCGGAAAGTAAAATGGTTCCATTTCTGAAAATGTTTAGGGCCGCAAACTATACAAGTGTACCAAGTTTCATGCTTTTATAAAAAAGTGAACATTATTTTCACATATCACCTGGACTAAGTGGACTTGTTAGTTTTTGTCATATTACACCATATTGATACCCCAGGAAAAAAGTGACAAAATTACAGTGTAAGCAGTAGTTGTTTTATTAGTTTTCTAATTGTTGCAGTGAAGAGCTATTATGACAGACAGGGTTATTATGGTAAGTTTGCCAAGAGCCATATAATGTCACTTAAGAATATATACATGTTGAATCGTAATGATACTTTTAATTAATTTACTAATTTTAATAAAATTTAAAGGTTAAAGCAGTACAATAATTGACTATGACATCGAGTGTTCTTGATACAATCCCTTTTTATAAATTACTTCTTGTTTTGAGAAACAAGTTTGTCTTCGCCAGAATTTATCACAGTACATTCTAGACTTTGAAGAAATTGCTGTACAGTACTGCATAGAGCATATCAATTGAAACAATAACATCGACAAAGTTATGGTGGCACACAGGTATTTGTACACAGGAAAAACACTTATGGTTGTGAACAAATTAAACGGAAATGTTGTCATGTTGAGAGCATTTCAGTAACAATGTTTCTAAATATATCACTGCCATTCATGATGAGATTTGTTAGCCAGGTCTCAGGTTACAGTGTCCTCACCAGCAAGTTAACAGAGAACTAGATATTCGTGCTCACCTTTTTAGAGCACACAATGTCCCACTTGATTTCCTAGTAATAGCCTAAACTTGTGAACCATGCATTAAGCTGGATTAAGATAAATCTGTATGTGTTCCAGTAATGTATAATAGAGAAGTGGTTGTTCCCATTCTGCTGTAAGTGAAGGACATCAGATGTCATCCAAGTAACATACTATCCAAAAAGCACAAAGATTCTGTTCAGTTATGCATCATTTTACAATCTTATCAGTCCATCGAGTCCAACAGTTCATTTGAATAACTTGTCTGTGCACACAATAACTTTGGCATTTAAACATAAACAATCTACATTTCAACAAATCTGAGTAATGTGAGAGTTAATCTGAGTAAAAAAAAAAAAAAAACCTTAATACAGACCGAATGCTTAAAGGGACGATTCTTGAAAAAAAAAAAAACTAATTGCATTGGAGAAACATTTGAGATACAAATAAAACATCTATACATTTGACAGTTGTTTACATGTGCATAGCCCAGATTGTTTGATCAATCTGAATTGGTTTACCCATGTAAGACATGACAAAGTTCATTTACAGGAAACATCTTATTTATACTTGAAGTAGTCCAGTTTGCAGACAACGGCAATCATTTTATAAATTAACAGTTATTTGTAGTCTGAGCAAATAAATATATTTATTATATTAATGTGTATGCTACAAATTACACATAAAGATACCTTTACATGAAAAAATAAGAACATAAGGTTTAAAATGTTGAAATGGAAAATCATGCTTTTCCCCCAATTGAATTCACATTTCAACTTCACAATTCTACTGTAAAGTCAACATGAAAAGTTTGCGTTGACTGAAAAGTTGTTTCAGAAGTGTACAAAGTTATGACATTTTGATTTTGAAAGGTCAGTTTCAATTTCATGTTAACTTTTAGACTTAATAATATATGAATATAAAGGCCCTGTCCCACATTATTCAGGATTCGTAAGAACATAATCGCTAGATGCAATCTGTATTAGTATTTGTGTTTTGGTATTTACATACTGTAATCTGTGTGTTTGAGTAAATATAATGGATTTGATACATTGACACATCCTGGATCAACACACTGAAGAAATAATACTGCGAAAAATAAACACCCTTTTCCCACTCAAAATGCATAAGTATATCTGCTTTCATGTTTTAAGGGCTTAAATTGAATTCAAATCTCTATAAAACAGGACAAACATGCACATTCTGTGTTTCCTTCTCACCAAGTTTATAAATACAACTAAATACAGGTTTACCAAAGGTATGATGTAGTGCAATTTCAGTAAAGCATGCGAGGACATTCTCCACGGCCCTACAACTGATTATAGAGAGAGGAAAGGTGTCACAGTGTAAATACTGAATGCATACAGATCTCCAGGCCTTGAAATACAGCTTTCATAAAATACAAACAGTTAAAGCATTATTTTGCTAATGGCATGTGTTTGCTGGCAAATCATTAACAATATTGCATGAATGATGTGTTAGGATTGCATTGCATAAATTTTAAACCTGCACATTATGGAAGTAGCAGGCTGGCTTTGGACATAGAGCTTTGCGCGCTACACGTTTATGGACCGAATCTTGGCTACTTTCCAACAAAGAGCTTTATCTTGTCTAATAATCTGTATTAGTTTGACAATTCAGTGCGTTTGTAAAATGCCAGTTCTTTTGACATCAGTGCTGTAATGTGTCACATTAGGCAGTGTTTGAAAGTAATTTTCAGTGGCTGCCTCTCACATGAGAGGCAGATAAGTGGTATTGAGATCTTTCTTCTGTTAACAGCAAATAGTATGAATTTACCACTATGGGATCAGTTAAGGAATGATGGAAGGTAGTTTACACATATACAGAACTTACTGCTATATTTTGTGTCCGTGTGAATTTAAGTTCCCTTCAGTAAGCAACCACTAGTGGTTAGGGTGTTTTCGTTTTCCACCAGTGAACCAAATCCTGATCTCACTCAAGAGACCAGACTGAACTTGTTACAGTTGTAGACTAAATCATGTGCTTTACTGTTACATTATGAAAGTGTACCAAGAAAATCAGTTTAACCTCAGATTATGTCTTTGACAGAGTGCTGGAAGTGGAACTATTGGTGCAGTTAAAGGTTGTGAACCCAGGGAGCATGACCCTGCCATGTGTGTAGATGTCACGGTTAGACCCCTTGTTCATCCTCTTTACCAGGTTCTTCTCATAGAGTAAAGGGTGGTAGGCACCTAGGGTGCAGGCTGCATCACTGAAGCGCTGGTAGTAGTGGCACAGCTCAGTTTTCCGTCGCGAAGGCAGGAACTCGTACACATGTACCACTTCACACAGGGACATCATTAAAACTGTGCCTACGGAGATAGAAGGACGAAATATAGTTCGGTTTTTTTAACCATTTGTGGGTAGATTTTCCTCGATATAACTTACCCAACAAGCCTGATGAGGGTGGGTTTTTTTGTATGGTCTCCACCATATTGTCTTGTATTCGCTGCCACAGCTGCCATTCCATTTGGGGGTGCAGAATATAAAATGGCTGTTGAGGGTGTAAGCGCCGATATCGCTGATACTGTTTAAATATTGGGTAATCTGTCTTGTTGAACCACTGAAAGTAAAAATATAAGGAGGAATACATAACCGGAATTAAATTGAATTGATGAAATCTGGAATGTTTACTAAACCTCAGTTATTGTGTATATAACAATACATTTTTATAATTAATAAAAGTTCTGTCATTAATTACTCACCCTCCTATCGTTACAAAACCATAAGACCTTCGTTCATCTTTGGAACACAAATTAAGATATTTTTGATGAAATCCGAGAGCTTTCTGATCCTCCATAGACAGCAAGGGAACTACCAAATTCAAGAAAGAAAACCAAAATAACAACTTTATTCAACAATTTCTTCTGTTCCGGTCAGTCTCCGCCACCATTCATGACAGTACCACAACGCATTCGTGTGCATTCCTCTGCTTGTAAACAAGACTCACCGCATGTGTGTTCTACATTAGAACGCTGGCTCCAGCGTCAGCAGCACCACACACACACGTTGTGGTTCTCTAGTGAATGGTGGTGGAGACTGACCCGGAAGACAAGAAATTGTTGAATAAAGTCATTATTTTTGTTTTCTTTGTGCACAAAAAGTATTCTCGTAGCTTCATAAAATTACGGTTGAACCACTGATGTCACATGGACTATTTTAACGATGTTCTTACTACGTTTCTGGGCCTTGGAACGTGGTAGTTCCCTTGCTGTCAGAATGGAGGGTCAGAAAGCTCTCGGATTTCATCAAAAATATCTTAATTTGTGTTCTGAAGATGAACGAAGGTCTTAAGGGTTTGTAACAACATGAGGGTGAGTAAGTAATAACAGAATTTAAATTTTTGGGTGAAAAAAAAATAATAATAATAATTATATATATATATATAGAGAGAGAGAGACATTTAAAAACAACACAAAGTAATACAAATGACAAAAACACACAACAAAATGACTAAAACTTTAACTAAAATTGACATTAAAAAGCAGAAAATGATCAATACACAATAACGATAATTTATTTGAAATATTTTTAATAAAATCCGTTTCATGTTGACTAAAATAGAATATAAGTGTGTGTGTGTGTGTGTGTGTGTGTGTGTGTAAAAAGATGCTATTTAATATTGTAGTCAACATTTTTAACAGTATTTTAGAGTAAATTATAGTCCGTGTGTTATATATACTGTATATATATATATATTTTTTTATTTTT
>NW_015638606.1:905555-906660 GCF_001515625.1 Sinocyclocheilus rhinocerous
ATATATATATATTTTTTTATTTTTATTTTTATTTTTTTTATAAAATGTAATAAATTATAGGTACTGTATTTATTATAATTCTTTTATGAAAAGTTTCCAAGTGATGTTCTAATATTTATTTTGTCCAGCTATAGCATTTAAAGAAATTTAATACATGACTGTACTCGGAAAAATGTACTGGTAAAACCAAGTAAGACACATTTTATATAAAAATAATTTTAAAAAAGCTTTGCATCTCCCCGTCAGGGAATCGAACCCCGGTCTCTGGCCCTCGTGTGACAGGCGGGGATACTTACCATACTAACAAGGAGTGGCTTAGTGGTCACATGGTCCAGGCAGTGCAAGAACCATACTAAAGCTAAGACTAGGCCTTTGTGTTGAAACTTGCTAAATAAGCATGAAAGTTTGTGAATGTGCCAAATGCTAGAAAGTGGAAAAGTTAGTTCTTACCTCTCGTAGATCAGAGGAATAAGGGCCTGGATCCCAGCTCACTAAAATCCCAGCACTGTACAAAGAACTGGAGAGGAAATGGTGATCTTCAGATGCCATTACCTATGTAATAAACAGACATTATGTTTTTTAGGACCTTGTTACTGCATGTTATTTTATCTTTTCACCAGTTATCAAACAAACTACCTGGGAATTGATCAGACGCACTGTTGTTTTAGAGCCCACATCTTTCTCAAAGCCTGTTGTTGGTGCAGCATTGAACCGCATCACTGCATCATGTGAATCTAGAATTCAAGATTTTTTTTTTAGTAATAGATATTATTGATAGTAGTGAAAATAACCATTATATCAACAAAAATCGATAACAGATATGTTTTCAGATGGGGATATGACAAAAGTCTTTTAACTGTTTTTTTTTCTGGAAATTTAAAGGGATACTCCACCCCAAAATGAAAATTTTTACATTAATTCACTTACCCCCATGTCGTTCCAAACCCCTAAAAGCTTTGTTCGTCTTCGGAACACAATTTAAGATATTTTGGATGAAAACCGGGAGGCTTGTGACTCTCCGATTGACTGCTGTGACGAGAGGGGCGGGGCCGAGAGCCGTGGGAACGGAGCGAGGCCGGTGGAGTACATGCAAATGCGTGACACC